>NC_031769.1:116963795-117028164 GCF_001522545.3 Parus major
AAGAGTGATAGAGTAACGGTGGGGCCGTCCCCGCGCGGCAAAATCGAGCCTCTCCTTCGAGCCGGAATCGAACCAGCGACCTAAGGATTCCCGCGGGCCGCGCCTCTACAGTCCTCCGCTCTACCAGCTGAGCTATCGAAGGGAGCTGGCGGTGGTTTCCTCTCCGCGGCATAAAGCCTTTCGTCCGGGTGCCATTGATGATGTGCGTCGTAACTAGAGCCGAAATTCTGTCCCGAGAGCAGCTGGAGCATAGCGGCGCGCTCGGGACGGAGACCTGGAACTGCGAGCGGCCCAAAGGCCCAGCGGCGGCTCCCGCACCCTGGGCCCTGCAGCCGGCGGCTCGGTCAGCGCAGGGGGCGCGGCGCTCTCGGCTTCTCACGCTCCCGCGGCGGGGGCGAGTTATCCCAGCGTACGAAGGCAGCGCTTCCCGCTTCCCTCTCTTGCCGAAAAGTCCATACTCTATCGTTGCTCGCGTACTTGAGGAGCGGGAAGCGCGGATCTCATCCATCAGCCAGCCAGCGCTCTTACGGGGCTCCTGCCCCAGCCACGGCACGGGAAGAGGCCACCCCCAAACAGAATCGGTTGGAAAAGACCTCTCAGATCACCGAGTCCAACGTATGACAACACCGCCGTCAACTGCATCATGGCACTGAGAGCCAAATCCAGTCCTTCCTTGCATACCTCCACGGGCGGTGACTGCACCACCTCCCTGGGCAGCCCATTCCAATGTTTAGTCACTCTTTCCGTGGAGAAATTCCTAATGTCTAACTTAAACTTCCCCTGGCACAGCTTAAGACTATGTATTCTCATCTTGTCACTAGTTGCCTGGGAGAAGCTGAACCCCACCTACAACTTCCTTTTTGGTAGAAACATGGAATTTTGCATCCTCGTGTGGCTATGCTGATGGACACGTGGACTTGACAGAGCTCCTAGGAGAAAAAGGTCGGAGCACCTGCTTTAAAGACAGGTGTTGGCAGCTGCACAGTAAAAAAAAACCCAAAAACAGAAGGGTAGGGACAGCATTTAAAGGTGATCAGTCATGTTGTTCACTCGATACTGGAGTGCTCACATCTAGTGAGGGGTCACAAGGCCAAACCATCACTTTTTATTCATTGCAATGTGTTTTTTACTTTAGTGGTCAAAACAAATCATCAAAAGAGCAGATGGTTCCTTATCCATCATCTTTTTTCCAAATACATTTTTTTCAATGGTTTACTTAAGGAAATTTGCTAACCACCACCACCACAGAGACAATGACATCCTGAAGCTATCACCATTGTGAAGTAAAAGCTACACTCCAGCAGAACCTCTGTGTGTTCTAGGTATTTCCCTACATGAATCTTGAGCTGGAACTGTAGAATGATTTGTGTTGGAAGGGGCCTTAGAGATCATCTGGTTCTAGCCCCCATGCAATGGGCAGGGACACTTCCACTTGACCCGGTTCCTCAAAGCCCCATCCAACCCGACTTGGAACACTTTCAGGGATGAGGCATCCACAACTTCTCCAGGCAACCTGTTCCAGTACCTTACCACCCTTAGCAAAGGGTGATAACTTTTCCTTAAAATCCTAATCGACACCTACTGTATTTTATTTTGAATCCATTCCCCTTTATCCTGTCCCTACATGAGGTGCTCCAGTTATGCTTTAAACTGTATTTAAAGAGAGGTGCTCTACTCCCGTCATCATCTTTGCAGCCCTCCACTGGACCTGCTGCAGAAGCTCCTTGTTTCGCTTGTTGTGAAGAGCCCAGAACTACACACAGCACTCCAGACGTGGTCTCACCAGAAGAGGGGCAGCATCATATCCCTCGACCTGCTGGCAGTGCTCTTCCTAATGTCCCCCAGGGTACCACTGGCCTTCTTGTGCACCGAGCACACTGCTGACTCATGGGGCAGTATGTTTTCCACCAGGATGGAATGCACAGAAGTTATCTGAATAAACGAAGCCGTGTGTGGAGTCTGTAGATCCCCACAGTATTGTGTTCTCGGTGCACCCCCACATCCCTGGGGCTGTTCCCGGTGCATCCCCACAGGACGGTGGATGTCCCCGGTGCATCCTCACAGCACGGTGGATGTTCCCGGTGCATCCCCACAGCACCGTGGATGTTCCCGGTGCATCCCCACAGCACCGTGGATGTTCCCGGTGCATCCCCACAGGAACGCCGGGCTCGCAGCGCCCCCTGCTCGGACACGCCGGAACTGCAGGCGGTGGCACAGCCCCTGCGGCACGGCAGGGCAAAAACGCACCCCAAACCCACCAAAAACCTACCGAAACCTCAACTTCACCAGCACCACTGTTCGAAGGACGAACTTGTACCGTGTCATCTTTCACGAAGAAAATTAATTCCTTGAGGGTTTTATTTGTAGTCTTTGCTAATAGGTATTCAGCACCAACCTACATTCCCCGTGATGCACTTTTAGCATCCAGAGATGACAACGCAGCAGGTTTCCCCACATCAAAGCTCTGACAGGAGTCTTTGAACTACAAAAGCTGTAATGAAAAAGTAATAAAAAGCACCCTGAGACAGGATTTGTGTCATCAGCCTCATACAGTAAGAAATGGCATCTTTTAGCACTCATTTATATTTGATTCAAAATGAAAGGAGCATGAAATAAAAATATTATTGTCTAAATAGGTACCTTCTTGTATATTCCCATAGTAACACGTGTGTTCCTAATTTGCAGGAAATAGATCCTGAAAACATTAGCTGAAGCAAATTGCTAAAATAATAAGTACTGATGGTCCTGTTGTTAAAGATAACAATAGCCTGAAGATGTAGTTTGTTATGACATCCAGTAAACATTCTCCTTGGAGTTCACCAGTAAGGACATACACACCTCACTTTTTTTTTAATCCTGTTACTGTCCTATGTGACAAGGTCTAATGTTTGGAGTTTCTTTTGCTCCTACATGCTAAAAAAATAAAAGTATGGAGATGCATCCCTCTCTTTTTCTCTTCTCAGCTTCTAGTAACTTTGCAAAACCAAGCCAGAGGTCTACCACTCTCTGCAGAGACGTTATAAGAAAGAAGGCACAGACACTATCTCTGTAGCAGGATATGGACTGTCCCCTCCCATCCCATCCAAGCTGTCATAGCCCACAAGCCACCAGGATGTTTGACAGGCTTCTGATAGGACACTCACCAGCCACCAATATCTGAGTCGCATTGTGCAAGAACCACTTTCTGCCTTTGTTTGCCCTTCCCAAGTCTCCCTTGACAAAGGAGAGCCCAGTTCCAGCCTAGACCCAAAGAACATGATGAGGCTGGAAAGACATTGTGGCAGGTTCAAGGTGTCAGGAGGAGGAAAATCCTAGCTCATAGACCTTGAGTCACAGTGGACATAATTCCAGTGGCATTTTTTGCCACTTTCTCATTACCTTAGCTGGGTTTAGCTGGGTCTCCTGACAATTCTCCAAACAACACTTGAATCATCTGTTGGCATTTGGATCTTGCTTGGGTTCTATAGTGTTGGCCAAGTACTAATAGTGGGCAACACATTTCTAAATAGAGGGACACTTGTTCTTACCTAGATGATTCAAAGAGCAAAGTGCCCTGGGAGAGAGAGAGAGTGATGGCCCTATCATTTGTTCCATTATTTATTCCTTCTTGTTTAGTTTCCTGCTGATCTGCAGGGAATAAACTTCTATTAGGCATTCATTATGACTTTAACTAACAGCAGATTGCTCCTGCTGGGCAACAGGTCCCTTCCTGTGCAACACTGATACTTCAAAAAATGTCACCAAGATGAAGTGGTTATGAAGGTACCACACTATAAGGCCATATATTAAGTCCATATGTATACTATTTTTTACTGCTCTAATTTGGTGAGAGTTCCATCTATTTCCTAATAAAGCCTTTAGTGAATAAAAAATACCAGTCATGATCCCACTGCCTATTGTCACAAGGAAATGATAGAAAAACTCTGATGTCACATGCAGAAGTTTGTTATTCTTTGTCACTATGCATTGAGATCTCATTGTGAATTCAGGCAGCTAGTTTAATATTTCTCTAGAAAATAAACCAGTACATGGATGCTCCTCCAGAGGCACAGGGTTTAACATCACTTACTTGAAGTTAGGAATAATCAGTCTGTCCTAAATGTTCTCTCTGTAGTTTGTTTGGAAACCATACAACAGAGGAACCCAGAGTCTTTGTGAAGATGATTCTCAGCAAAAATAATCAACAAGGCAGGCAACTGACTGTTTTAGTATGAGAGAAAAATCTAGAAAAAATCTGACACAGTAAACTCAAGAATCAGTCTTTTTGAATTGTGGAAAACAAGAAGATTATTTCCTTAGCAAACCGTTTCCCAAACAATTGCTGCTGGTCTCACAGAACTAAGATCTATAAAGTAAAAGAAAGATTTGCATGATTGCAAAATAAAGAAAAAGCTCAGTGTAGGTGACTTTACAGGTCTTTTACCAGGTACTTTCCTTTTTGTAGTCTTCAATACTTTATCACCAGTTGCTTCAATGACTGCAGTCTTCAGAGCTCAGCACTGGCTGAAACACCAAATATGTCAATCAAACCACATGTATCCATCAAGTCTTCAGCCCAGCTGCTTGACTTGGTCCCCATTCAATGTCACAGCACCACTCATTCAGCACCCAAGGTGTTCTTGCTTGCATCATCCTGGTGGGGTTGAGCTTCCTCCTCATGTTTGGACAAATTCCCAGCGAAGAGCACAAAGATACACACCAGATACTCTCTTAAATTAAAATAGTTTTTCATATGACAGCACCTTATTACCTGCATCTGTTCTATGTCTCAGTACTGAAGATTCCAGCTTGTCATCTACACTCCAGTCATGTCACAGTCAGTTAAGGGAAGCTGCTGTTCAGAACAATTTCAACTTGCTATGTGTCTTCAGAGTCGTACTGAGTCTTGCTTTATTCTTTTCTGTTTTTCCATCTGCTTGGTATCAAAGATTCTGAAGGACAATATTCTGTTCATGACTGATCTGATTTTGCTGGAATTCCCTCTAAATGCTTATCATAACGTTTTCCTAAAATGTTGAGTCTTAAAGGATCAGCCCCTTCACTCAGAAGAGTTAGGAGTCTGGGCACTTTGACTGAACCTATTTATACAGCCTCTTGCAGAGGGGAAGAAGTACTGTTACCTCTGCCTAATTCAATTAGCCTGTGTTCAGACACAGAATAATTGCATGTACTTTGTGATTTCATGAATTTTACTTTACTGTATTGACAGTATTCATGCTAGAGTAGGAGGCTTAAAGGCTACCATACCACAAAAATACCAAAATATAATAATCTAGTGTATCTGGATGGGCTCAGAATTTATTCTGGTGCATTAACCTCCCAGACAATCATGTATACAAAACGTCTTGCATGTTTCCAAAGCAGTCTATATCAGCTTATCAAGGAGGCTGTACAATTATTGAATGAATTCTGAGGTGGCCTTGAAATCAAGCCTTGGAGTGAAAAAAACAACCACAGTTCCCAGGCTCAAAAGACCAATAAAACAGCTCCAGGGATATAGCCCTGCCAGAGACCAACACTAGGATCCTCTTGCAGAGAGTGAAGGAAATGGTGTCATTGCACAGCTCAGATGCATGCTGTCACTTTGAAACCAAGCTCTAAGCCTCACCTCATCTGCTGTGCAAAGTACAGCAGCAGCTAGACTGACTAACAGCATTTCTTTGAAGAGACAAATTTCATTTGGCAACCACATCTCCTATGGTTTCAATGGCATAAGCATTCATTTAAATGAGGCACTATACAGGCAAATATTACTTTTTAGAGGCTGAAAGTCGAACAGTCTTGAATCAATTAAAGAGGGAGAAACATTCCTAAGTTTATACCCAGACATTACCTATCATCTTGCTATCAACTCTCACAATAATTAGTAATGACACCACTGCAAGATTAGATTATATTATTAATCTCAGTTAACAACCTTTCTAATTTCTCAAAAGCCACTTGTTTATTTTGGAAATTATGGAGAAATAATTTTACTAGTTCTGGTCAAGTATGCAAATGCTTTTTAAAAAGTATTTCACCAACATATTCACAACTTTGGAAACCAAAGGGGACATTTGCAAGTCACCTGTTAATCAGGTACCAGCATTACCCCATGGTTTTAGAATTATATCCTAGCAAGTCATCACTAGAAATCCAAGAGAAGTCAGCTTAATTCTTAGGTTTTTATCCACTCTGGGAGTAAACAATTACTCTTAAAGAAAGGGACCAAAGCTATCAGAGCCAGACTGAGCCAATCTGACAGGCAGGCAGCAGTAACAGCATCCTGGCAAACTGCCTGAGCTAGATTCAGGCAAGCCAGATTCAGCCTAAATTCAATAGTATCCTGGTGATAAATGGAAAGCACTGGCTTGACTTTCTACCCAAAAATCAAAACTAATTTATAAAAAACAACAGTGTTTTGATCCCCAGCCTTCCAAACTAGCAACAAGACTCCCAACATTAATTACAAAAATAGGAACCACACAGACAAATCGGCCAGTATCACAACCAACACTCCCAGAGGTGCTGGCCCCTGCTGCTTTCATAACAGTAGTTTGCCTCTTTATCCAAAACAGTGCTGCTCCCGTGCCCTGCAGAATTCCAGCAGGAGCAGAGAAGAGAGATCAGAGAGAGCTTACAGATGCAAAAGACTGCATACCTTTATCCTGGCCCTATTTCTCCAGGCAGAACATGTGTACATGGAAGGTCTTCAGTTACTGCAAATGTATTTTGTATTTGAGTTTGTGAAAGGATGTGATTTTATGAGAGTTTGAAGTGTAGAACCTCAAGGTTAGGGTTGGAAAGAAACAAAATGTTAAATAAAGATTATTTTCACAGTGGCAATAGATAACTGGGAAATTTTGGACTTCTGGCTTAATAGAGACCCGAGAGTTCAAAATTTCCAGACTAAGGAGGGAATAGGCTAGCTCAGCTGACCTCAAATGCAAGGAAAAAAAACAAACCAAAAAAATATGCTGGTGAATGTGGCAGGGTAAAGAAGTAGTTACAGTTAGGAAAAACAGAGGGAACAAAGAAACAAATAGTGACATTTAGTTTTTTCCATTGTACCGTGCCTTTACTTTTCTTATTTTGAAAGCAAAAAGAAGCAGGTACTCTTGACCTTTATTTTCTGCATCCCTCTTTGCTGCCTGCAAAAATAATTGCTATTTCCAGCATCTGTCTTAGGAAGCCAGGAAGGGCCTTATTCTACTTCTTATTCTAAGAAAGACACAGTGGAGAAAGAAGTAGTGTTTCGTAAGTGCAGTGTTCAGATGTAGAATTTGGTATGTACTGAGTGATGCTTGGGCAGATTTGAGCATAGGAATAGTTAGAAATTAAGAGTTATCTCATTCCCCTAATTTTGATTAGGCTCTTGCCTTTTCAGTGTGCTTTGGCTTTTTTCTCACTGCCACAAAACCTACACTATCGTGGAGCAATGTGTGATAAGGTCTCACCCCTTCTCTCCCACGGGGTTGAAAGGTATATATTTGGCAGCTTCTGCTCCTGGGAGAAAAGAAATGTGGATTTCAGGGAAATCCCCAGATTTGGAGTGAGCCACTACAGCTTCTGAAGTTCCACCATGGATATGGTATGGAACAACATAAAACATGGTTGCCCTAGAACTACAAGGTAAATTTTTAGAAACACTGAAAAATCCTTATGCATCTTCTTCCTTTCTCCTGAATACACAGGTAAGTACTCCCTTCTCCCAGGAATCTCCCTTTGCTCCCTTCTGTGCCATATAAGGTTTCTGTGCTTGTAATAAGGTTTTCTTATACATCAGTCTAATTTGTGTGAAATTCAATCATTAGTTGCCTCTTTCTGTCTGTAAGAGGTGCAGTAGAAACAGAGGATGATAAATAGGCAAAAACATCCATGGTAAAAAGGATATAGAATAAAAGTTCAAGAGACAGATGAAAGCAAACAGGAAAGGCAGCCCAGCATCAGAGGAGACCTCTCGATGACTTGCAAAGGCAGCACAAACACATGTGGGAAAGGAGAATTTAGGATCAGGAGGTAGCGTCTGGCAAGCATTGCTCTACATTTACACAACAATGTGACAATCTAAAAGAAACTTCATTTTAAAGAAAATCTTATACACTGACTTGACAAAGTAGCCTATGAAATCAAGTTTTCTTATTCTGAAAGAAGTTGCTTGAGGCATGCCTTATGGGTTTTTAGAAGTGACTATGCATTTCATGCAGGCAGACTCCACAGACTGTTGGCTAATAAGAACCACAGCACCATTTAAACCTTCTTATAATTTCTGGTAACTTCCTTCCATCTGCCATCTCTCTTTTAATTTTTCACTTATTGAATACAAGTTTCCAAACAGCACAGACCCCGTCCAGACCTACAGGATCACTTTAGAAGTCAAATTAGATTTACTACCAGCAAGACAAGCCACTAGAAGTATTATTTCCAGTGGAAAACAAAATTAGGTAGTCTTTTAAAAACAGAGGTGGATAAAGTCCAAATAGAAATCTGTGCAGCTATCTCATAATCAATGTTTTTCAGTAACAGAACAAAGAATAATAGTCTTTCTGAAACCTCTTAAAGTGCCTGCAAGTTACTGCAACAGAGGTCATGTTTATACTGAAGCCTAATCCCTCTGACTGTTAATAAATGTTCAGAATAACCCAGTATACATCAATTTAAGTAATCAAAAATAATCCATTTCAAACCAGCTGCAGCAACAGGGTTTCTGCGATGTCAGCTTGGCATCTGTGAATCCAAACACCTACTTTTCTTTATCCATTTCTGAGTAATAAATACTCAAAAGTACACAAACCAGAAGCCAACATTTACCAAAGCCTCTACACCAAGCAAAGCAACATGATTTCAATTAACTTCTCCAGTCAGTATAAGGTGTTTGAATTGACACTGTAACACCAAAAGCACCTTCCATAACCCACTACACATGCTGATGAATATCCAAGGGTCACTCCCACCCTGGCCCCTAGGAATAAGATTGTATTTTGAGGAGTTTTGTGGTGACAGGAAGCTGGGGTTTTACAGTGATGCTACAACAGATTTGCTGTGGACATGCATAAGAAAAAAAAACAAGACAAACCAACAAAACAACAAATAACAACCCAAACCCAACAACTCCAATCCAAAATAAAAATTTATACAGATATAAACACTGTACAATTAATTGCAGAAGTAAAATGAAAATGCTTTGAAAGCACACTTAACTTTGTTGCTTCATACATTCAGTACTGGTTTTGGCTCAGATTATAAGCACTGTGCTAATAAAGATGAGCAAGTTTCTAGCTTAGCATTAAGCATTTAAGCTTTTGAAATACAAATCTTCTGAAGGATAATTTTCAATTCTTCCTGATATGACATGCAATCAAAACTAACACTGTGTATTTACACCCATCATTTTAAAGAATGCTTTAATGCTAGCACACTTGGAATTAAAGCCTTTCAGTAAATACAGGAAGAAGTAACACAAGAGTTTTGCAGATGGGTTTTATGGCTTGTTTCTAGGCTCAGAAGTTTTGATTAAAGCCAATTTGTGAAACAAAGTACCACATGTAGCTGGTGGGAAAAGCATAGAGATAATTTAAATAGTTGTCAATATGTTCATCTTTGAGTATTGCCAAATTTTCAAAAGCCTAGTTCTTCCAAATTGTACTATTCATACTTGAATATTACATGCATGCACTAAAATTTTGCTTTGAAATACATTTTGACCAATGTTTCAAATCACAGATTGCAAGGTATCTTAAATGCTGACTTGGTCAGCATTTTTCTACATCTTTGTGACAACTTCGAAGATTCAGGTCTTGAATTTTGGTCTCAAATATATATGATTTAGAAATCTCTCAAATTCAAAGGTCCTATATGTTCAATGAAATATTTAGAATAGGCATGAAGTCAAAAAAACCAACTTTTTCCTTAAAGAGCTTTTCTTTTCAAAAAAATTTTTTTAAAAAGAACGATTCCTACAGGAAAATGGATAACATCAGATTTTACTTTTCTAAGAATTGTATCAGATTTTCAACTTCTGTACTAGTATTCATATATGCAAGTATAATGTAATTTATATGCAAAATGCAGAAAATAATATATTTTCAACTGACTCATTTTGTAGGCAAATCAACATTAATTAAACAAGCAAATGTGTGAAAAGCTAGATAAAAATTACACCTTATAAAACCAAAGCAGATGTTTTAACTTATAGTTTTAATATAGCAATCAAAGAAAATTCCAAATACTGTACAGTGAAGTGTAGTATAGTACACTATATACTGTTATAATACACTATTGTTACATTACAGATAAAAAAAATCAAATATAATTAGTACAGCAATCACAAATAAAACAAACCAAACCTTGCTGGATAACAGCCAGTACTGTGGAGATGGTATAGTTTCTATGCTAATTTGTTTTTAATTCAACATGTAAAGCACTTACTTTTTAAAAAGATTTTTTTCTAAATATATACACTATTTTAATTCCTATTTATACATTTTAAATAGCATTCCCTCCTAAAAGTGCACTCTTTCATTTCTTGGCAATAATCCTCATCAAACATAAAATAACTCTGAAAATACCACTCTTGTGTCAACCTTTTATTGCTCAACCACAGGCATAAGGGCTCAGAGGGAATCCTGCATTCTAAAGATCTTAAGCAACTTCTTCATGAAGCTAAACTGATATCCACAAGCAAAACAAAGAAACCACTCTCTGTTGTGGCTTTTTTTAACAGAAGGATTAACTTAATATTCATATTATTATTATTTTACAAAAGCATGTAGATTCTGGTATTTAAAAATAGGAGCCAAACGAATATAGAGATTAACAGTGGCATCTTCTTATATCATTCATTTTCCATACAACTCAGATTGAGCATCACTCTCCCAACTGTAAACATACCAAGAATTTTGTTTCCTGGCATTTTTAGCGCATTGAAAAAGTAGCAAGCAACTCCACTAACTCCATGACAGTGAAAACAGATTCTATTTTATGAAAGATTGTAAATCAAGTATTTTGGCCTTGCAGGGCTGTTACCACACAGCCCTGTGGCACTGTGCCCCTGTGACACTGCTAGAGCACTCTGTCAGAGGCAACGTCTAGCATGTATTTTGTAGCCAGCACAAGACTAGTAAACTATATGGGATTCACAAAGCAAACAATGCACACAGCTGTTTGTGACTACAACAAGGAAGACAACCCAAATACGTTTGATTTCATTTGAAAATCTGCTATTTCTTTTCCCTCTCTGAAATGCAAACAATTCAGAGAGAAACAGTGCTATCAAAAAGTCAATCTTACTAAGCAGACAGCCATTTGTAGTGAAAGTCTTGCATTTCCTGGAAAACTGGTCTGTTCTCCCAAGGCTTCCCATATGCTCATCAGCAATCTAGTTCATTCCCCTTTATATTTTTATACTAGGTCTGTATTTCTAGTAATCATCTTTTCTTTGGGTTATACATACTAAGCCATAACATTCAGGGTTTTCTAATAATGTGTCTTCTTTGCCATGAGATGCAGTGTCTTTGGCCTTCAGACAAGAAAGTAATCAAGGTGGGTACTCAAAACCACAACCTCTTTCCACAGGCAATTTGGTAGCAAGAATATGGGTTGGTTGCCTTTACTTTTCAAGAACAGGGCACCACTCTTGATATTTGAGAAGTCCTACTGACATATCTTCTCATCCACAATGAGCCAAAGTCTTCCCTGCTCTTGTACCCCACCAGCATTTTCCTGACTCTAACAGGGAATTCTAACAAGCACACTGGTGCTCCTTAGGCACACAGATTTGTGTCAACTTGTATTTGCACCCAGCACCAGCAACCAAATGAAACATCTGTTCCAACTTACACTTCAGTGTTCTTTATTTCACTTCTTCTGCACAGTCACACATCTCACTGGCACATAGATGAAGTTTAGCTTCACTTGAGTGTATCAAAAGCAATCTATCTTTCTCAAAACTACTGATATTGAATGCATGAAAAAGCTACGTGAGATAAGAACACTGCAAAGAAATATGCACCATCCTGCCTTCCAGAATTCACACCAGTGGATCTTGTGATTGACACCATTTTACCAGTCCTGTGA
Organism: Parus major; assembly: GCF_001522545.3. Taxonomy (NCBI): domain Eukaryota; kingdom Metazoa; phylum Chordata; class Aves; order Passeriformes; family Paridae; genus Parus; species Parus major. The sequence goes on from NC_031769.1 coordinate 116,975,850, forward strand.
GACCATCTTCTTTTAGGAACTGGAGGTTTCTGATCTACACGACTTGAGTGGGCCCAAGATGACACTAATGGTGAGTCAAACAGAGCTATTATCTGTTTCTATGTCTATTTAGATAAGAAGCAAAATGTCAAATTACTGCTGAAATGGGAAGTGTGTCAAAACTAAACCAAGCCTTCCTCTTTACACAGTAAAAGGCACATGAACTTCTGCAGTTTTACCAGAAAGGCATGAAAGACGCAAGCATTTTTCCTTGAAATAAGAATGATGTGCAATAAATATTTCAATTTATTTCAAACTTGAAATTCTCTCATATACACTGCTCACTCATTATTTTTCCAGCCAAGGAAGACTTTTTTTTCCTAAAGAAAAGGTTAAAACTGTCAAAGCATTTGTTACCTGGTTTAAAATACAAGAGATCCAGGAGATTCCTCCAGCTCAGCCTCTCCCAATTGAAATTCTTTCCCAGGAATAAGTCACTGCTATACGTTTCTAACATTGTGATAAAGCACAAGCCTCTACTCAACATTTTCTATATAGATGTAGCCTTCAGCGAGCTAGATTGATTCACGGGAGACTAAATGTTTTCAGAAGTCATGGCAGGCTTCCAGGTGCTGCATGTGCATCCTGTTTCTCATTGAATAAGCCCTGCCAGTTAATCAGTGCATCAGCAAGGTCAGTTCTGGCAAGCCAATTACTTCATACATTCCAAGTTTCCAAACTGCTAACTTACCAGACAGCAATTTGAGATCTTAACATTTTTCATTTATTTGTGAAAATGTGATATTTATATTTAACCTCTAAGTAGTGTACAAAATCTTAAAATATTTGTACCATCTACATAAAAAGTTAACCAACAGAGGCATTTTAATTTACTTTGACAAAAGAGAAGGGCTATTCTTTAAGTGACTCGCTTCATTTCAGTCCTACATACAAAAATAAATCCTTCCTCATGGGACATTTTATCATACTAACACACTTAGAACTGTTTAAGTGATTAGAAATGTAAAATGTGAGGAGACTTTTCTGAATACAAACATATACAACACAAACCACATTTGTGAACTGGTAAAAACCTACATGTGCACAAACACAGACTTCAGTATTTAAATGTTCTTAATTCCTTTGAAGCTGTATTAACATCTTTTCATCCATTCAATGTTATTTTACCATGAGAAGAAGCAACAATAGTGCATTTAAATGACTATGAAGATAGGAAGCAAAGTGCAGTATCAGAAACACATTCCATCCTTAGAGAGCAAGCACAATGGCTGCTTCTTGAAAACTAGCATTACAGGTCTGATGAACACACTACTTAAGTGGATATCAGCTCTATTATCACTGATGCAAGGAAATCTGCATCACAACCTGAAGTGAGGCTGAGAGAGGTGGGTAGTCTTTATAGACACTGAAACAGCCTGTATTCCTTGTTTCCACAGAGTAAACAGCGAGCTTCTAAAAGCTCAATTATCACCAAACACTTTAGGATAATGTGTGTTAGAGAGTCATTTCCTTCCAATAAATTGTTAATTTGCTCTTAAGAGGACAGCTGTTATTTCATTTTTGCCATTTCTAACCAAAGCTAGCAATCTAATTCTTCTAAAAGAAATGTATTTGGCATTGAACATTTGCTCTTACTTGAAATTGCCAACTTCTCTCCTGTAATTGTCTCAAAAGTTGAGCAACCACCTGACCAGTTTGGTATTTGGGAGGAAATAAAGACATGCTACCAAGAGAGCACCAAAATAGTTGTGTTGGCTCAGACAGCCATGCATAACCACACCACATTCAGTGTATCCTCATCATACGCTATGTGGCCTTTTTTCTAACTTGTTTTATAAGTGACAACAGGAGAACTAAGACTTCTGTTTACTAAAGTTACACTTATTCCAAAATTTCTGAGAGGAGGATATGAATGAAAACGTTATTAAATTGGAGAAGTGCCAGCAAAATGTAATTAAATATACTGTATATTCTGCATTATCAAATTGAGCAGAAGTTTAGTTTCAGTTACTTTTTGAAATTTATGTCTAATTTATTATAACAGTGTATTATTATTGGAATTAAGTACCTGGGACAGAATTAACTTTGCCATGTTTCTAGTTTTGCCTGTTCTAGCCCTTCCAGTAACCTTAAGCTAGCATGGTAAGAACCTTGCATGGGCTTAAATTTTAAGACTTTTAAGAAATTAAAAATTACAAAGAATTTTCAAGAACCCACATGTACAGCAGATATTCATCTCAGTGCATTTCCTAATAACTAATTTACAGGTAACAGAGCCAGCCTGGGCAGCAGTATGGTAATATTGAAAGCTATTGCCAATCACATGCTTATCATGCACTGAATAAGATGATATAATTTTTGACATACATACAAGATTTAGTAACTAATCACTTTGTGTGGCCCAGCCAATAAACATTACATTTGAACAGTAATTTTTTCTACCCTTATTAGATTTTAACCTATCAAGAGTGATCCATTGGCTCAGTTGCATTAGTGATTCCTGCATCTTGACTATCCATCTCCTCAAGCTCCTCAACAGAATTTCCCTTTTGTGCTTTAGACCTTGCAGGGAATGTTGTTCCCACAGAATTCACCATGTTACCATCAGTTGATTCAGTATTCAAGTGTTCAGTACCACCTGGTGCAGAGAATGATTCGGGTAAGGCAGCCTGAAAGCTCCCAGTTTTAGCAGTTGAACTCACTGCCTCTACTTTTCTTTGCGATACATCAACTGATGCTGACTGCTCTGTATTCTGATCCCGCAAATGTCTATCCATTGAAGCCTGAATAGAAGAGACCATTTCCTGCAACTTTTTTCTCTGTGCCTCAATCAAAGTGGGGTCAAGCTGCCTGCTGTCTCTCATTGTCACAACTCCCGGAGCAATTCGAATAAGCTCACTGTTACCAGAAGCAGCTGTGAATACAGAAGGCTCAATTTTAGCAGAAGGACTGAAGTCTGTTTCTGTGCTATGCTTTCTTAAAAGTGGTGTTTCCCTGGCTCTTTGCTCATGTTGTTGACTACTAGATGCAGTTCCTAGGGAATGACCCTTTCCTTGAAATGCAGTTATGTTATGTAGTTGTTCAGATTTCTTTTTCACTACTCCACCACTTCCCAACTTCAGCATTCCATGTGAAGGACTTGCTTCTCTGCTTCTTGAAGTAGCTTCTGCTCGCACTTGACTTAAGGCCTCTTTTACCAGCTCTTCAACGTCAGGACCGATTGGGAAGTGCCCAGCAGCATCCACACACAGCTCTAATCTGTCTTCTGCTGCATTGTACACAAAGTTTTTACCAGGTAGATGTGGAAAAGTGCAGTGCTTGCCATCAGCCAAACCTATGAAGATAGGAAATGTTATTCAAAGTGCTAACATATTTCAAGGCATGTTCTGAACCCACAGTAATTACTGTATTTAAATTTACTGAATCAAGTATGTAAAATCAAACACTCAAAGTTACTACTGTGGGAGAAAAAACTTAGGCTTTTATGCCATATAACAACCACAGTATGCTGCCAAGATACTACTGCCTTTATGATGACTCTGATAAAGAGACAAAACTGTACTATAACAAGATAAAATAACCACACTGCTACAACTTGCAGTTGTATGCTTGCAGTAATGTAAAAAAACCATCCAAACCCCATCACTACCATCACCTCACACCCCCAAAACCACACAAAACCAAACCATCAAAAATCAAAACCAGAAAACTAACAAGGAGAACATTCCAAAACACTATCTGGAGAAATACTATTTAAATACTATTGGACTACTTCCATACTAGTTAGAACTGTAGTAGGATTTCTGGTTGCCTAACTGCTACTAAGCCTGAGGTATTTCAAATTTGCTATTTTGTCTTCTCCTATGAGAGGAAGTGTTGCTAGATTTACAGAAGTGTTTCAAGCTTACTGTATTTAGTAGTCCTGGAGATAATAACTATTAACCTTTACAAAACAAACATAAGGCATAATATCTTTGATCTGCTGTTTGTTTAATTGTCCCACTTACAATTTGACCAATCTGTTAAAACTGAGAGTTCACTAGATAATTTAAAGTTCTGAAGTTTCTGTGTGCCAAAAATGGACAACATTCATTTTTTACAGTTTATCATAAAACACAAAATAACTCTTTCAACTCTGTCCCATGCAGGCTGTGGTAAAAGCAGTAATGTATCAATTCAGTGATGGTGGCTTTCTGTGAGTTAAAAGCTAACTGCAGATGAAAACTGGGCTGCAACCATTCTCTTCACTTTAGTTCCATCAGCTATGCATGGAGAGCTACAATAAAAGCAACACAGTTTAAAAGGTGCCAGGAACAGGTAAATTATTGGGATTTTTCCTCTCATTCTCAAAATTCTTGAAGAAAACCACCAGAAATTATTCAGAGAGGTAGAAACACAACAAGCAAATTCTATTTCTGTGTTGCCAAATACAATGCTTTCAAAATGAGTATTCTGAGCAGCAATGGAAAAGGCCATTCAATAATTGGATAAGTTATTGTTTGTATACTAATGAACCAACTGATCAATCTTACTTATCCTCCACAGCTTCTGATCCACATGTTCACAATTGCAGAGGACCTACAAATAAGGTTTTACTCTGAGAGCTTCAGACATGTAGCTCCTTTCTTTATATATCCAGGGGAACCAATAACCAAACAGCCAAAATGCAGAACACCTACCTAAGCCTGAAGAACATATTTTAAGTACATAATTTAGCAGCTCAACTTTCATTTGCAAAAGAGGGTACTGTAACAATTCCTATGACTGACCAAAACTGCCTCTGAAAGTGCAATCCCGAAATCTCAAAATAAGATCTTAAACAAGATGTATTAAATCAAGTTTCAATTGATTAACAGTACCTACACTTCACAGACAGCTTTGTTCCAAAGGTCCACTATGATAGGTGCATTATTACATCACCTAAAAGATTACAAATAGATAAGTAGCCTCTTAGAGTGGAAAGATTGCACACACTGGAATTGTTAAAGTGTGCTAATGCTGAAATAGGAATTGTACCTACCAAGATGGTCTGTATTTGAAAGTATTGCACTTCTTTGTATGCAGGCATTTTGCACTATTATATCCTACAGCCTTATTTCTTACACAGTAAGCTGGGAAAAGTGGCTTTTAAGTCAGACATTTTCTGCAAGTTGGGTTAAAATTCCTTGGATTCATTTCAGGCTTTCAAATCTGGCTAGCCATTAATTGGTCAAAAATACTCTTTCCGTCAGGCACTGGTTAAACTGATTCACTTTCCACAAACAATATGCTACTTGTTACTGTACAAGCATAGTAAAAGAAGGAAAGCTAAAAGGAAACATATCTAATACACTTGCATATCAACTCTATTATCTAGGCTAATAATTCAGTGAGAGGTAGTGGGCATCACACATTTTAATTTCCAGAAATAAGTAAGATAAGGTTGATAAAACTGCCTAAGAAAAAATCAAACAACAAGAAAGCAGCAAAGGAACCATTATAATAGCTGAAACCACAAGAGGTAAACTGTGAATGTGAAGATTTCAACAAGAAAATAAAATTTGAGAGAAAATAACTCCTTAGTACTTTCTTCTCTAAAGAAACAATTGCTATTTGTTATAGGAAGTATCTGTAAAGCTACCTAAAAATCAAATATATTGTACTTGCTTTGTTATTCTGCACAGAGCCCAAGATGCAACATTCAGCAATTCACGAAGCAGATGGATAGTTTAGCTTTTGAACAATAATCTTAGGAATATGAAAAACAAATTTAACTGACCATTTAAATTTAAAACATGCAGTACTCCATATAAAACATCTACTGAGAAGCACATAAGAAAAGTAAACTCCTTATCCAGTAAGTGCCTAAAGTAACAGGAATAAGTCCTCTGATTTTCTTATTATTTGATCTTTAGAGGAGAAAAGAATCAAGAAAACAAAGTCAGTTGATTTCTTTTGGCCATATCGTCACTAAAAAAAATAAGAAAAGCTGTTTGTACAATTCAGGAAGTGAAAATTTCAGAAAATAACAGGTTGAAGTTCAACTAAATAGGTTTAGGCAGATTGCCTAGACTTAGTCCGTCTAAGGTAGCATTAGGAATTCTCCAATATTACAAGAATTAACATTTTCCATAGTAATAGAATAAAAAAATACATAGCATATTTATGCTTACAAGTGCTTACAAGTGACTCAATACCAATTTACAATTTTCAGGATTTGGAAACAGAGGAAGGAAGGAAGGAATAAAAACAAAACCAAAAAAATACCTGTTGTTTTCTTCATTATGCTGTAGAATACTCCACCCTGCTGAAACAACTGAGGAAGCCCCTTTGCATAAGACCAAACATCTTCTCCTGTAAAAATCAAACACGAACTTTAAAATTAAATAGTTGCATTTTCATTCTATAGACTATGGGTGAAAATATAACTCCTTTAATCAAAAGTTGAGTCCTTGCTCTCTTCTATGCAATTAAGAATTTGAATTTTTATTGCAAAAGCACAGAACAGGAGCCTGAGACATTGAAAGACTTTCAGAAAAACATACCACTGTCTGCAGTCAAATATCCTACATGTTCTAGTACAAAGCTTCCCAAATTTGATTTGATCCAAGGTGCAGCTCCTAGTTCTTTGCCAGGCCCTAAGCATGAGTCTCCATTCCCTTTCTACCTCTTCTTTCATCATTAAACTAGGAAATTACTTACGCGCTTCCAGAATTCAAGCACATATCCTCACTCATTAAAACTTGAATTCTCAAAACACCTTCTCAAAAATTAGAGTTTAATTTCACAGCTGCCACACAGCAGACTTAATACTGCAGCTGAGACACAAACATCCACCCAGGCAGCTGCATAGAAGCTGTGTCTGTACCTTGCTTCTCTTTAGAGTTAGAAACAAAATACCAACCGACCATGAGGCCCCAGCAGTCCTGTATAACCAGTGTTTCTCAACAATGCCAAAAATGGCATTGAAATGTGACAACTTTAAATGCCATGGAGAGAAAAAAAAAACAACCAAGACTACATAAGGAAAGGAATATAAGTAATAGAAAAATTGGGTTACAGTGATGGAATATCAGTGACCTAACAGCACCTGCTCAGTAAGTTCAATTCTGCATTTTGCCTATACCCTTTTCCTTATTTTGCTAACCACTTACCTGCTTCAGAGAAGTGGCATGTGCTGTAGCTGTCTAAGCAGTACAAACAAAAACTCTATTCTGATAAATTCTATTCTCCTGATGCAGAAACAACTACTGTACATACACATTTTCAGAGAAAAAAAAAGGTTTTCCCACTTTCCATCAAATATTCAGGGAACATATCAAGATATTTTAGATAGAAATTGCCTCCTCCTGTAGAGATTGAAATCTCAATAACTACATCTCTCAAATTTCTATTAAGATTGGAAAATGTAGATCTTCAACTATAGTTAACTGGTTGTACTACTTGGACAGAGGTAGCTGGAATGTGTGAGACTGTAAAATACAACCCACCAATGTCTTTGCTTGCTGTAGTAAGGAAAATAAACTAAAAGAGCACTGGATGCACAGGACTCTGTATGCTCACCTGCTCATCTGTTCCCCCACAACTGTCACTCACCTCTCCACTTCAGGCATTACTAAAGCCCCCATTCTTTTTACCAAGGTACAGTGCACATTCACCACATTCTGCCTTTAGATGTTTTAAAGGAGACCTATATAACCTGATTATTTTTGAAAGCATTCCTTCAAACCATATATGCTCAGGCTCACTGCATTCATTTGCACATCAAGCTCATATATTTGGCCTTCATTTCCAAGATGAACATCTGAGTAATAAAACAACTGCTCTTCTTTCTTATTTTCTATGACCTAAGGAAGAAAGTCTTCTGTCACTGCTACCTGTGTCCTTACTATCACTGACAATTTGAAATGTACTTCCCTATGCACAGTGTCTCCGGAGCATTGCTGCTGTGCCCTTTCCAAGTCTTCCCAATGGTTTAAACACTGCCCACAGGAATCAAAATAACCACTGCACTGAGAAGTAACAGAATAATACAGCTGTCAGCCCACTGAAGCCAGAAGAGGCCACAGCTAGCAGGACTCCATGCTAAGGACTCCTTTACTGCTGCAATGAGCAAGCCATTGCGATTTGAAGGACTCCTTTTTCATTCCACAAAACAACAACTGGGCTTAAAGAAGAAGCCCAGTTTTAGAATTACTGACATTTTCCAGTGAAAGATTCCCTATTTGCTGTGGGCGTGATTTTTCACAATTTTTCAGCTTTGCACAAGGGAAGCATCATTGTTTAGATAGCCTTTTATGCAATACTAACAAGTACTACATGCAGGAAAGCAGGAAGAGCAGGGCTCACAATACAAAAGCATCAGCCACTGAAAGAAATACAAACCAATGACACTGTTTTGATAGACATCTCCCACTGGAAGACCAAAAAAGCCCACAGCTGCAACTGGACTTTCCCAGATCAGAGGAACTAGTGTGTGTGACTCAACTGAGCTACATTTGAGGTCTGCACATTTTTTTGTTAGTTGAGTTTTACAGTTTGTTTGGGATTTGTTTGCCATGGTAGCAAGATGTTTATAGGTCACAAGTTAATTTGGGTGATCATTTAGTTAGATTAAAAAGTCCCTCAAGACACTACATTTATCAAAGAGATTATACTGTTCCTACTACAGTACACACTTCCTCAGACCAGTCCCCAACCCCAGAACATTAAGGTATGGGAACAAATCCAGACTGTCCTACCCACAAACAGGCCTTGTTCACTGGTATAAGTTAGCCTGCAGCTGCTGCAAGGCCAGGACTGTCACTTCAGACAGCAGAGAGAACACACAAAGTGCAACAAAAATAAAAAACTTAATTGATAAACATACGTTATAGGGAAGTACAGCTGGCTTCAAAGCAAACTGTCTAATTCCAAGAAAATCCTGGCATCAAATAATACATTAAATTTAAACCTGGCTATTTTGATTCCCATGATGAATTCATCAGTGAAAAGCAAACCAATCAAAATAAATTCATATCTGGCTTGCACATATTCAGAGTGCCTCTCCATGGGTGTAATTAAATCTGGTTTAAAACATAACATTTGAAATATGTTAATGCAAAATTCCAATTCCTTTAGTAACTTCCCTATAGAATTCTATATTTTGAGCTAAACAAAAAAAAAAAGAGAGAAAGCTTTACAAAAAATCATGCATAATATGTTAATTGGTCCAGAAACTACAGTATTTAATTTCCCAGGGCTTTTTTTAAAATTATATACAGAAAAATTAAAGAACATGACCTAAAATTCTAATAAGTAGCTGAGATCAGAAAAATTCTAGTAGCTGAAATAAAAAATATTTCAGCCTACGTGAGACTCTGTATGAAAGAAAATGTTTTAAGCACACAGAATGAGTAATTATGGATGTTTGAAGACACACTTCCACTATGGACATTGGGAAAAGAAAAGTGTGTCTGGCCCAATGAGCTATCTCAACAGCATCTCCCCTCTACACATGCTAATCTTACTGTATTAAAGGAACGTTTTTAGCAGAACAAAGTTAAAGCTGGCTTTCAGACCTTTGCAGCAGTTCTTAGCAGTACAGAAATGTTGTTGAGAAAAACTAAGGCTTCTTGTCCCAAAAGGGCTGAATATGCCACCTTGAGGAATTGCCACCCTTAAGAAAGTCCTAAGCAAGGACTTAGGAAGTTTGTACATCTGTTGAAAAATCACAGTCTATTAACTAGATTTCTCCTACAAGTATTTTTAAAGGAAAATGAAGACCCAATTAGAAAAGTGATGATATAATAATAGGATCTTATTCAGTAATCACGTAAGGTTTTATAACTGGTTGGTTTATCACTTGCTGTTGCTTTTACCTCTATTAGTAATGCACAATTACTGAATGCAGCCAGAGAAGGATGAGAAATTCTATTCTAACCAGTGCTCTTAAAGCAGAATCTAACAATAGTGATGGCAGAAACAAAAAGTCATTCTTGCATACAAGACCAGCTTACAGTTTATGGATAAGCACCTGTAAAATAATGAGACACACCTTAATGCTAAAGTAACCAAGATATTTTTAAAGCATGCCAGTTTTTTGAAATCAGTAATTATACTTTCAGCAGTATTTCCTGCAGACAGGAAAGCACTCTTTTAAGCTTAATTGCAAAATTAAGACAACATTTAAACCTAACTTTTTCGTGCACTTTGGAACTGGGGTGTAAATGTCAGTGTGATGAGGTGAGTAGTGATTCAGCACACTGTCTTGTAAAAGACACGGGAGTAAACAATCACACTTGGAAAAGAATCAAAGTTCTGCTTGATGAACTTCTGACATACCACTCTGTGATTACGTAATTGTTTCGTTTCTGAAACATCACATGCTTTAGCCACACCAAATCCCTCCAGCAAAAGAGAAGGCTCTCACAAAAAAAACCTGTAAACATGACTATTCAACTGGTTCGTAGAGCTGAATGCATGATAATTACAGTTCTACTTCCTGCCAGAAAGCAGCAAGAACTGAGAAAGAAAGGCGAAAGAATGGGGGTCCAAGTCTCCTGAGTTCAAAAGGGAAAATAAAAACCACAGGCACCTGTGAAAAGTCCTTTTGTCTTGAATTATTCACAATCACATTTACGTAACTGATAATTTAGAAATATAGTTTTGCAACCCTATGTCCAGCCTCTGGAACTCAGACCCACGTTTAGATTCTTTCATTTTTTTTCTGTTTATATTCTGAAATAATACTTTTCTTAGCTCTTTAAAAAAACCAGATCTTCATTTAAAACTAACAATTACCTAATGAGAAAATGTCAAGTCGATTTGCTTAAACCAAGACAACTCCCAAATGTCAGGACTTCATCCTATTACCAAAGTGAAAATTTGTTCCTCAAACTTCCAATGAGCAGACACTGAGCAACCCCCTTCTCACCCCTGCTCTTATTTCCTGAAACCTGAGGGAGATGAGGGGGAAAAAAATTCTGTAGCTTTCACACATACACTTCAAATGTGTGCTTAATGAGAGGAAAGAAAAATAAGTGAGACAGGACAGCAGAGGCAATGCAACCACCTCTAAACAGCAATTTTTAAAAGAGTACTTTATAACAAAGGAAGAACAAGTATCTCATATACCTCATATATACATTTCTAAAAGTCACTGACAGCACATTAAATGTTCTTCTAATAAAGGAATAAGGGAATTAACCTGATTAACCATGATTTAAGAAAAAGGGAAATGTGTATGTAACTACAGTTTGCAACATGTTATCTTCTACTTCAAAGCACAATTTTGAACAGTAACACGAAGTCATCCTTACCCATGAGCGTTGCCAGAAGACAGAGTGAATACATCTCCTTGTCGACTTGCTCTTGCAGATCCTTCGAGGAGATTTTACTGGTCACAGCAACATCTTCATGCTTCACAGCATGGGCTGAGTGTGCTGAGGCAGCCTGCCTGCCTTCCTCCTTGCCCTTCAGGATTTCTATGGCAATCCTGTCACCGTGTTGCAAAGGAACAGGCTCGTTTTCCATGCCTTCTTTGGGAGGCAGAAGCTCTTTTGGAGGAAAGCCGTAGCGAATACATTGCAAATACGGAGGAATATTAAATTCTTTTGCTATGCCTTCCTGGAGTTCCAAGAAGGTGGTAGTGCACTTCAAGGTAAGCATTGACTGCCTCCCGTCATTGGTGGTTATTCGAATTTTCTTTTCTTTTGCAGATGTTGGAGAATACGGGGTTTTAGTTGGCGTAGCAGGTGCGGACGAGGGCCCCTCACGAACAGCCCCAGGAGAAGCAGTCCTGGGCTGCCCTTTATGCTCTTGTTTCAATTTTTCACTTTTCCGTTTCTGCATTACGGAAGCCTGGTCCGCAATGTTCTGCTGAATAGTTCTTTCAGCTTTGCTCATATTCAGCTCCTCCTTGTGCAAAGTTTTAGTCTTCTGTCCAGTCAAAATTATTTTGGTTGGAAGTTGGGACTCTAACTCTTGTCCTTGCTGTACATCATCAGCTCTTTGGGCATGAGCACCATCGATATTTACAGGGGTATAATCATCAGGGTTCCTTTTGGCTGTTTGGTGCAGTATTGTGTTGACAACTTTCTGCACAAGAATCTCACTACCAAATTCACCGGGGAAGTGCTTGGTAACAAGTTTCATGGCGACATCATACACGTTGCTGTTCAAAGAGGTGTCACTTTCATACTGGAACCAGTAGACAGTCTCTCTCACCACTCTTCCACCCCACTCTAGAGTTATAGGAAAAGCTTCAGGCAGATTGTCATATTCTTTACCTTCCCAGTAATGCTTGAATCCACAGCCACATTTGCCACCTGAAGACCTAGTATTAGTTCTGTCTCCATCAATATATAAAACAGACCCATCTTCTCTGACACGACGCATTAAGTTACCGTGGCACCAGTTACAAACAGTTAAATTACTCAGGCCATAGTCTGGTACCAGCACATCCTTCACAGGATTGTAAGAACACACCAAACTGTTCAGGGGGAAACTGTAATTTTTGTCAGGCCTTAGCTGGCCGTGAGTACTTTTTGCCAGATTGTACAGCTTCCCTCCAGGAGCCAGCCACTCTGGGGGAACATGATGCTCTGAAAGAGCCCCACAGATGAGACACCTGTGAAGACGGTTGTCCATCACTGCTTTTTTGGCAGCTGCAGTGACCTCTTCGGGCTGGACCCCTATTACACCAGTCCTTCTGTAGAAATATTGATGCACATCAGCTACAAGACTGGGGTGGATACCGTGTTTACTCATGAAAACCTCCTCCATTGCAGCAACAAGCCTCATCAAGTACTTATCCTGCAAACTTCTGTCTCCTCCAATTATACAACCACCATCCTCCTCTAACATGATGTACTTTTTGATGAGGTCTTGAGGAACTCCCCAGGCTTTAGGAAGTAGCTTCCTAGGCAGCTTAGGTAAAGAAGCACCTTTTATTCCAACCAGAGGAATATAATGGTTACGTCCTGAGCTACTCCACGCAATACAGATTGGCTTGTTCAACATGCCATCTTTCCCCATGCATTTTTCCAGAGGTATGAGACCAGGGAGGAATGTTGCTGAATAATCTCCAGAGCTTCGCATTCCACTCAAGGAGTCTAACAGGATGATAGGCCGGTGAAGCACGTTGGCCAGACCAAAGATGTGAATATTCCTAAGGCCCATTGGCACACCTTCTGGAGGAACAAACAAAGGGTCACATTCATTGATAATGTCCTCCCACTCTACAGCATCAATAAAGTCATGGAAAAGTGCCTTGTAGTGGCTTAGATTCTCCTCAAAATGCTTCTTTAGATTCTCTCGGAGAGCATGCCAGAACAGTTCCCTGCCAACAAGCGCTCGTGAGACTGCATGGACAAGGCAGTGGCCATCTCCATCCACGTGGACAGGAATGAGGCACTCTTGACTGTTATTTGCTTTCTTGATGTCCTCCAGGGTGTCGTGCAGGTAGATAAGGCTGCCGGAGCGGTCCTTCCCGTAACCCATGGTTTCGACATGCTCTGGCTCAATGAGGAAGGCGCGGTCACCCAGGAGAGAGCAGTCAAAGATGTCTCCCTGGTTCATCTCCGTGAGGAGCTTGGCTTTCCCAGTCTGCTTGTCCATCCCATAGCGGGCCAGGATGGGGGCCAGGAGCTTGCAATGGTAGTTGGACAGGCCATTGACTTTGACGAGCTCAGTGTTCCTGCGGGGCGGGCCGGCGCCGCTGACGCCCAGCAGCGCATTCCGCAGCAGGTTGTGCAGCACCAGGTCGGGGTCCGTCACCTCCTCCACGGCCAGCAGCTGCCGCTGCTCGTGGCGCCGCCCGCAGTCCGTGCACTCGATGCTGCCGCTGCCCTGCGGCCCGTGCGCCGGGAAGAACAGTCGCGCCTGGCATTTGGGATCGGGGCAGGTGCCCGAGAAGATGCGCCGGTCTCGCTTCTTGGAGGCGGACGGAGGCGGCGGCTGCGGCTGCTGCTGAGGGGACGGCGGCGGCGGCTGCTGGGGCTGGGACATCGCTCCGCTCCGCCCGGGCTTCACCCGCACCCGCTCCTCCTCCGCCCTCACAGGCGCATTCCCTGCGCGCCGGACAACGACCGCCGCCTCTCAGACGCCGCCGGTGCCGGTGCCGCCCGTGCGGTACCGCGCGCCGCCCGCCGCCCCCCGCACGACGCGGAAGCCACCGCCGCTCTCACCGCCCCTCGGCCGCCTCAGTGCCCGCAGCGCCGCGGCCTCGCGCACTTCCACGCCGGCGGCGCACGCGCGGAGCCGCAGGGGCGGATGGGAGTGATAGTTTTCTTCACCGCCAAAGCCCGGCGTAGGAAAGGGACCTACGTGCCATGGAGAGACTACAGAGACCGTGATGCCATGCGGCGGAGAGGAGGGAGGGCGGGGGAGGGGCGAGCCTCCGCGGGTTGCTGGGAAGCGTAGTCCGCGGGCGGGTGGGCCGGGAGGGACGCGCAGGGCACTCGGCGGCGCTTGTTGCGCTTCCTGCGGGAGCGCTGGGGGTGGGAGTAGGGTCTGAGGTGACACCTCATATGTACATTCCTGCTCTGTCTCGCTCGGGTGTTGGTCTGAGGTGACGCCCCACGTGTTAACTCCCCCTCTGTGCCCCTGGGGTGCTGGTCTGAGGCGACACTCTACGTATATCCCTCCTCTGCCCCCCGCCCCCGGGGGCTGGTCCGAAGCGACCACCCCGCGTCTACATCTCTCCTCTTCCCCCTCGCCCCCCGCCTGCTCTCGCCCCGCAGGAACACCGGGGCGAGGCTCCCTCCCGTGTCCCTGTCCTCCCGGACAGGCTGCCCAGCTCCAACAGACTGCTGTCGGCAACGGGCTGACAGGAAGGGACAGGGCGGGGGCCGGCCCCAGCCTTCCCCTCCACAGTGCTGCTGACGGGGAATCTGAGGGCTTCCGAGGGCTCCCCGGGCACGGGGGTTTCCAAAAGCACAGGAAGCAGCGTGTCCTGCCAGGCAGAGTCCCCTGGCAGGCAGCACTGCCTGCAGGCATGGGCACACGGGCTCTGACCTCAGCCTCTGCCCCGACAGCCACCGCAGCCAGGCCCGGGCGGCGGCGGCTGGGCTGTGCCTGCCCTTTGAGCTCCAGGTGTACCGGAGCACACTCGGGGTGTCTGGAGCTCAGCACACCCTCGCCGAGGTTTCGATTCCCGAGAAGCCGGGCCGGCTGTCCGGGGGGTGTGCTATCTGAGCGGAGGTGTTCCCCGGCTGCCGGCTGCTGATAGCGACAAAACAAGGCTCAAGGAGACGCGAGAGCAAGCTGTTAACACGAGTGATCCCTCCAGCTGGTGTCACGTAAAGAGATAATGGGGGAACGGAGCCGGCGCTTACGTTATCTCCAGCGGCCGTCTGAAACGATGCTTTTGCCAAAATGAAATGGAATAATGTTCACAACTTCCAACCTAATTACAGTCGGCTGGCAGCATATTCATGTGGAGAGCTCAAGGAGGGATACTGTCAGCAAACAGACGAGTTAAGCTCTCTGAAAGCTATTCCAGATAGAGATTTCTCCTTAAATTAAGGAAAACAAAAGCTGAATGTTGGAGGACAAGGTGGAACCTCACAGGGTATTTCCAAATACTAGTGACCTGTCCCTATGAACACAAGGGAAAAAAAAAAAAAGAAAGACCACTTCCCCCCTCCTCCATCACCCTTATTCTACCAAACACCTGGAATTTACATCCCAAGGCCTCACCTATTCTATTGTCACTCAAATGATCTAAAATTAGAATAAAAATTATAGAGATTGTATCAGAGAGATAGTATTGCGCTTGTACTTTCCAATACAAAGGCTTTGTTTCATTTTCATTAATCCATGAAAAGTAATTTATGCATCTGACATTTAAATTATAAAGATTCAGATGATTAATACATACAGAAAAAAAATCTGTTTCTGTGCTTTATCACAGGCTTAAGGGAAAAAATGGCTCCGGGCCTGGCCCTGTGACAGACTGAGCACTGCCACCTTCCAGTGACAGCAGCTGAGCTGTGCATGCTCATTCCCTTTCAGTTTCAGTAATTTGTCAAGCACAGAAAATACGTGTGTGTGTGTGTGTGTGTGTGTGTGTGTGTGTGTGTAAATGTATGCATTCCACTGTGTAATTTTTTATCTGATCTTTTAAAATATGTGGCAGGTTTGAAGAAGAGAACATGAAAATTCCAAGACAGATTTTCATTCTTGCCTGCTACTAATACTTTTTAATGTGTATGACAGTAAGGTAGCAGCATCACCAGCTCCACAATCCTGCCAATGTGCCTTGTACTTGGGGATAAATCAGCAGTCTGTGCCCATTCATCCCTTAGTCTCCCCTTCATAAGTAGCAGGAACGCAGTAAAAATGCAAATAGGGAAGCCTCTGTCCTCTGTGAAACTGTGTGGCAGCTACTGAGAATGGGCACCATTCAGGGCATCGGCCGGTGACAAGCCTGTGCTAACCCGGCCTGCATTTTGAAGAAATGTCTAAGAAT
The DNA here is from genome assembly GCF_001522545.3 of Parus major. Lineage (NCBI taxonomy): Eukaryota > Metazoa > Chordata > Aves > Passeriformes > Paridae > Parus > Parus major. The sequence continues at coordinate 116,992,282 of NC_031769.1, forward strand.
TTTTCTGTAACATCACTGGCCTCTGGAGCAATCCAATTTTTCACATAAGGGAAAGAAACACTTCTGTTACTGTTTAATAGCACTTTGTAGTCAATTATAGGGGGCACCCTGGTGAAATAATTCACTTGTACTGTCAAAGCCAATAGAATTTAGGATGTTTTGTTTACTTCTGCAACCAGATGTTTTTATGAAAGCACTCTGACTGTAAAGTCAAAAACATTTCTCCTTTCTATTCCTTACATTAATTTCAGTGATAAATTATATTCAGTAGAGGAATCTATCTTTTATAGTGGCTTGACCCTAATTAACATGGATGTTTTTGATGAATGACATTTATAAGTTTTCCAGCTATATGCAGACTTCTGATCATGATTGATTGCCCAAGCAATTTCTGCAACAATAAACTTTCATTACAGAATCTTTGATAAAAATAACAATTCTCTGGCAAACTAATAATTTATGCAAATTAAATGCATCTTTATTTACAAGCTTTATACACTGTATCTGGCAAACAGGATAAGGAAGTTCTGTGTTGTATCACTGAATACAGATTACACAAGTAGCTAAATCTTTAAGCAGTCTTAAAGGAAAATTCAGGAAATACAGTGTCTGCCCTGTTAGTAACTACCCTGCAGAGTGTAGCAATGAGTCCTACCAGAGATCACGGCAAGAGACATGCTATTTTCACAGGCAAACAACAACATCACAGTCAAGAAAGTAGGATGGAAGATCACACTGATTACAAAGTTAAATCTATTTGTAATGGGTCAGAAGAGTGATTAATTGTCAGCAACAGGACATACCTGAACTCGTGCCACTTCGTTGATGAGAACCAAGCACTGACAGTCAAAATACCAGGCATTCATTTCAGGCCCAGGATGGAAGATGTAAAAATTTCAGTTTGATCTTCACCCAGTGCTATTCCATCTCTTCTTTGTCATTTACCCTCAGGAAATGGGTCATTCCCAGGTCAAAGCAATTATTTTTCAGAGGCACTTGTTTCTTCAGAAGAGCAATGACAGAAGTTTCCAACTAAATAGAAACAAAAGGCTTGTGCAGCATGCCAAAGAACAGATCATGATAAACTAGAAGATGGTCTGTGTTGTCAAGAAATGAATGTTATTATCAGCCTTTAGCTACACCTCAGCATGCTCTTTAGAAAGGATAGCTAAAATCTGGTGTTTTCTTCATGGAAACCTTGCAGAGCTGATCCTGCCTAGTCTGCAAGTCTAGCAGTTTAGCCTGACCTGGCTCTGAAAGCTCTCTACATGTGCACTCAAAAAAAGAGGAGAGAGAAAACAAAAGTGTGAGCTAGAGGAAAGATGGCAATATCACCACATCCTACAATGAATGCAAAATTTTTTTATTTAGATGTGACAACCCAGCATCTAAAAAGCACGTGTAGACCCACAACTGGAGAATACTTATGATACCGTAAGTACTATTAGTAGTACCAGCTACAAGGAGAGAACAGCATGTGTTCCACTGTACAGAGCAGCTTCAAGTGTTGTGTGGCCTCTTTACTTCTTGCTCCTGTTAAGCCAGTTTGGCACTCACTTCCTGACTGCTGCTGAACCACATATCTTGTTTTGCCCATCACTTAAGCAGGCGTTGTTAAAAACCCAAGCGCTCACCACCATGCTACCCGCGGTATTCAGGTGTTGGTCACAGGCCTCCTCATCTCCTGGTCCTCAGAGGCAGCGTAGCCCAGCAGCGTTCTGGAAGGACAGGAATGACCACTGAGCAACTTCAGCTTTCATGAACCTTTGGGTTAATTAATAGTTAGTCAATGGCAGTTAGAAAACAGCACCTGACTTATCCTGGGGACCTGGGCAGGTAACTCTTGTCCTGGATACGTCCAACTGAACAGCTTCCATATCCCTCTTCTACTGCCTTCCAATGACCTCCAAAGTTAAAAAATGTTTTCCTTCAGTGCTTTCACAGAGTCAGAGTTTGAACTGCTGCCATTGCACCAGGTTCAGCAATTCACACCACTGTTAGATGCTCCCTGTTAACACTGATGTCATTCCTACATGAGACCAAATTTGGGCTGCTCAAAGTGTGGAATGTGTGTTAGCAAAACATGAATGCATTAGGAAAACAACATGAAAAGTGAAATACTGGGCAGAGGTTCCAGTACTAATTACAACCATCCAAATAACCTCAAAGCTCAAAGGCTTTACTGCAGCAAAATCAATGTTTCCAATGGCGGTTCAAGTACAACCTAGTCCAGTAAGAACAGCTCTACAGCTGACTCTCATGCTGGGTCAATCTCAGCATCCAAGACAAGCTGCTCAACACTGGTTTGGGTTTGTTTACCTATGCTTTCCTTTTATTTCTTGGCTCAAAATCTGATTCTGAGGCCCTATCTTGAAAACATTTCAAATTGATTTCACATGCAAACTCCTCTGAAAAGTTAAGGCTCCACATTTTTTTACTGTGAATATTGCTTTTCAAATTGATGTCAGCACAACTGGCAAACAAAATGGATTCATCAGGATTGTCAGTGTTCAGGGACTGTCAATAGAAAATCAATCTTTGGGGCAGTAGACCATTATAAAAAAAGAGAATGTAAGTGTTATTAGCTTAGATGTGTAACCTGATTATATGGGAGCCTCAGTGGCAATTGCTGTGAATGTTTATCTGCTTTCCATAGTGCTCTGTCAAATACAAATTGAATGAATGGTACAATCCCATTACACTAAGAGATAAATGCCTCAAAATAAAACAGGTTGAGCAACTAACACACTCGCTGCCCTATTGATTTGTGTGTTCACAGTGTATGCAGTCACAGATCTCATCAGCTGTTAAAGGTTTACTTAAATCTGTATAACAATCCCATGTATTTAAGCATCCCAATTAAACTGTCTGGTCCTAAGTGAAATTCTCTCTGCAAATACCCAGTTTAAAGAATGAACATCATTTCCAGTACAGAAGAATTGCCAAGTCAAGGATATAAATGGGGAAGAAAGACATAAAATGCTTATTACAGAGAGCACATAGCAGTGATGCCTGGCTTGCGATTATGCTTCAAATTTAGAAGCATTTCACAGGTTGAGAGCATGTATTTTTCAGAGTTGAAGACAGAGGAGAGAACCTGATACACAAACACAAAATGGTGTGAGTGGATCAACAAGCTGAAAAAAAAGAAAAACAAAGAAAGCCACTCTATCCTTGAAATTTCTCCTGAGGGTTTTTAAACTAGATGTTATAACATTTCAAATTGAAACCAGATGAACCCTTCCAACTGGTTTGCTGCCCTGTCCTTTGGCAGCTGAGCTGAGCATAATACCCCACCTTCCAACATGCACAAACAGCCTTATCACCAATAGCCAAATATTCTAATACTTTCTAGTTTTTTGATAGCTCAGAAGCTTCTTGGTGCTTTATACACCAATAAAGGTTTAAACTAAAGCTCTTGTGTTCATTAATTCATTGCGGTTCGCTAATAACCTTCCAGGAAGTAGCATTCTCTACCACACTTCCCTATCTTGGATGTGATTTCTAAGTATTGAAATAAGTGAAAAAAAGGTTTGAAAAACCAAAGAAACAGGTGCCTACTACTGGGAAGGAATTCCTTTGTTTTTCTTGCATCTGATGTAAAACCACTCACAGTAACAGTGAAGATGTATCATCTATTTTAAATAAATTAAAAATAAATAAATAAATAAATAAATAAATAAATAAATAAATAAATTTTTTTTGTCTTTGAGAAATATTTTCCCGTTATAAACTCATTGGCTTTTATCATGGAAAATGAATAAAATGACTTTCAATTAACTCTTGTCCTCCACTAATTTTATCAGAAAAAAAAATAAAATTAAAATCCCAACAAATTGCTGCTGGGGCCTTTGCCATTTCTGGTCTATATAACTTATTTCCATGAAACAATGGATGGTATTTACCTCTTTCCATCCAATACTGGTAGTCCGAACCCAAAGCTGCACGCCAAGAATCCCGTGGGAGGGACGGTGCCTTCCCCTGCGCTGTTGCGCTGCGCCCGGCTCTGGCAGTAGGTGTCAGCAGCAGCTCACCGAGAGAACCTCCCCATCATCCCGGGAGGTGCCGTGCTACACGGATCAGACCTTAGTGCTGTAAGGCACCACTACTTTGTCACTCTGCTGCCTGTTTTCTGACTAACCCAACAGCGAAAAGCAGCGGGTCCAGCTGCTGAGCATCCTACATGATTGTACACCGCAGCAAGTAAGCAGGACGAGCTTTGCTTACGCACTGGTAATTCATCTGCATAGCGAGCGTGGTGTTTCACAAGACAGAGGCTGGTCTCGGAAAACATTTTGTGCTGGAGAATGACAGGACACCGTGATTTGCACATAGGTCTTCTGAGGTCCGGAACTCATCAGGGGAGTGCATCAAGTAACTGCAGAGGAAAGATCCTCCTTACGGTATGACTTTACTATAGAACACTGCATAAGGATGATTCAAGGGATAAAATTTTAAGGAAAGGTTTTCAAATAAAATCATATTAAGGTCAAGCTCAAACTAAGCTATCTGTAGATACAGCTGGAGAAAGCTCATTCACAGGAGAAAAGTTTAAGAGAGATTCTGTCGATATGTCAATGTCAGGCATCCTATGGGGAAGGCTTTCTAGATTTGAATTTCAGCAAATCTAGATGAGTAAAATAAAGCATCAAATAAGTTGCACAACATGATGAAATAACAAGAAAGTGAAAGAAAGACAACTTCAATACAGCATCTTTGGAACTTCCCACATTTCTAGATAATTCTGCATGTGAAGAAAGTAAAAATCAAAAATCATTCAGAAAAATCTGAGGTTACATGTGTCCGAGCCACTTTGATCCAAGATATAGTAAAGTGAAGAAAAATCACTTCAGTCAAAGAATGACCTTGACCCCAAAACTAAAAAAACACACATGGTAAAAAAAGGTCCAGTAAATCAAATTAGCAAACAGAAAGCAGGATGGGTAAAAAAAAATTAAAAAAAAATAAATAAAAAAAAATCCAATGATGCCAAAGCAGAAACTAAGAAGTAATTAAGGGGATATAAGGAGAACACTGCAAGCGCATTATTTCTCTTAGGAATGTTTGACAATGCCAGCTCAATATAGTCACCTATTTTCTCTCAGTGAGGGCAGAGCACATACAGGAGAAAAAGCAATAGCTGTCTGATCTTGGCATTCATGGGTTTTGGTATCCTCTCACACTGCACTTTGCTATCAAGCTGACAGGAAATGTACTGATCTGGTACTGCTGTGCTAGATAGAAAAGCCATGATTACAGCAAACTTACGTAACCACAGCATATGCAGAGCAGCTGGTCACTACCAAACTGTAAAACCATATCAAAATGAGGTTACGTAGGCATCTGTCCTCAGTCTGTTCATTAATTACGTGCAAGATTATACTTATTAAACTTGTGGGAAACACCAAGCTGGAAAGACTTGCAAGCACTTTGAGAGAGAAATGTATAGTTTAAAATTCTCTTGACAAGTTAGTGAAATAAATAAGATTAGAAATCAGCACATACAGTATTTTATTCTCACTTATAATCACAAGCTAAAGGACCAGATTTATTTGAAACATTTTTCAGAAAGGATCAGGGCATACAGTGAATCACGAACTGATTGTGAGTCAGCCACGTCATATTGTTATGAAAAAGCAAAGCTTTTTAAAGGATTCAGTGAATGAGTATCACTGGGATACAAAAGGATCAACATGGCAACTTGCAGCAGGCACAGTGTGTGTTAGTACCTCATTTCAAGAAACATGAGAACCAACAGGGAAAGGTCCAAGCTAAATGAACAATAAAACAAACATGATTCAGAAAAAAATAAAGTTGAGAGAAAGAATTGATGTCCTTATGTAAGCATGCAAGAGCAAGGTAACTGAGGCAGGTAACACACAAACTCTGAGTCAAGATCTCAGTGCAGAATCATGATACAGAAATAGAGAAAATCAGAAAAATATGTTAGAGATAATATGGCTTCATGCAAAATAATCTGCTCTACTTATAACCCTTTCCTAGCTTTCTGTTTGTGAATATGATTGATAAATCCACTCCTCTGACGGTTAAGCTTTGTTCACCTCCTATTTGCACCACGAGTAGCGAGCCTAGTGCTTCAGGTGAAATTTGGGGGAGTGCTCCTGACAAAGACAAAAACATGCTACATGGAAAAATAGAAAAAAAAGAAAATGAGAGTTTGAGTTAAAGAAACTGAAAGATTGCCTTCTTATATGTGGGTTAGCAGAGCTGAAAGATTTAGCTAGTTATAGTAACCTACAGATCAAAGAATATTTGACTGAAGCTGTCACCCCTCCAAGAGCATTATTCCCAAATAAGCTCTTCCAGAGCACTTCACTGGCTCTCTGCAGTGCAGGGAGAAAGAAATGCATGTGGAACCACTGATACAGGGGCAGTCTGATCTCTGATATCTAAGCAGTCTGTGGCAGAGTGGGAAGCACCAGCTCTTGAGAAAGGGAATCCAAACAATCCCTCTTCCTTGTTGCACAATACCAGACCCCTAGAAGAAGGCCTTCTGCAGGTAAACCTACTACTAGTTGTCAGAATAAGACACAGAAGAAAGCAGAGGATATGTAACTATGCCCAAAACATTGTCTTTCAAGTCTAGGTGTAGGAAAGACAAATCTTTAGGACCAGATAGGATCTGAAAATTCTTGGAAGTGGAGGACACGGCATTTTTACCACTGGTTTAATATTGATTTAGGTTTATCTAATCCCTACTTTAATTATTGTACCTCAGTCACTCCCTAGACTCCAGACTCTTCCAAGCACACTTTTTGTAAGCAGCCATATCCTATTGTGTGCCAAAGGATTTCTCATAAACTTCCAGCAGTTGCCACCAACAAATAAGCTGCCTCAGATGCAGAAAGCTACTGGTGTTTGAAATATGTTCTACTGACAGCAGATCCATGGCCTGTTGGTCAGAACACCTGGAACATTTCCTGGGTCTTTCCTGCTGGAGCTCTGCAAGAGTTGATTATAAAATGGATGCTTTTACAGCACACTGAAGATGCCAAGGTTTAGTAGATATCTCTTTACTCACTTCCCCAGTTTAACTGTCCTTTCACTCTATGCCCACTAAATTTCACTATTTTCACAGACATTATGTCTGTGTGCAAGGCTTAAAAGAAAAAAAAAGCTACCTCAATCCTTTCCCATTTTGCCCTACAGTAGAGATGTCATCCATTTCCTTATTCTGGTTGCACTTGAATTTCATTACAGGGCAGAAAAGTTCATAGAACAGAAGACAGTAAAGATGAAAAAACAGAACAACAAAACTGAAGGAAAACAAAAATTTTATTTCATTTTTAAGTTGTACTCTTGCTATCAGCAGAGCTAGAAAGACTGCCTGTTAATGATGAGTAAGCATTAAGCAGCAACACTTCCAGTTTACACAGATATATAAAAGAATTCACATATACAAACTTCAGTGACCTCTCCACTTCACTTAGAAATGAATTACAGCTTCCTTAGTATTGCAATCTTGCCCACTCACAGGGCTCATTCTCTTCTTTTAAAAGTTTTAGACCCTATCTCCTATATTAATATAGATAAGAGCACCTCCATGAATTTGTGCTAGGTTTTGACATTTTGTGTCTGTGCAAGCTGTTGACTCATGGCTGCTATTTCCTGATAACTCATGGGAAATATATGAGGCAGGGGTTTTCATGTTCCCCAAAATGGCAACCACAGCTAGGACGGAAAGGAAAAATGAGAAGAAACAAAAAAACATTTCATTAAATAAATTTGTTTTCTAAGCAGGATATTTTCTTGAACTGAAACTTTGGTAAGTTAATTCAATTTCATCTTCTTGGATACTTACATTGTTATCTCACATGACACTTTTTTTTCCCTATAAGATTTATTCTTAATTCCCTTTCCTACAACTGCGTTAAGAAGCAAAAGTAGACTTAGGGTTTGACTTAGGGTCTCTAATTTATCATCTACCTAATTTTTACAGTTTGCATTGATTAAGATGATTGTATGTCCTCTTTAATTTTGTTTGCTATATTCTTTGGATTTCTATTTGGAGGTATTTTGATATAACAATTAGTTTCACTCTTGCAATACGTACCATACTGCCTTCTTTTCTTGTATCTTTTTGTAGAGAAATAGTTTCTAATTCTTGACTGAATTGAGAATTGTTAATTAATATATTTAGTAGTTTCACATTTTAAAACTATTTTAAAGTTTAAAATAATTTTAAAGAGCTTTTTACAGATTTGAAGAATACGCTGTCTTCCATTATTTCAGCTAATTGTGCTTGCAGAGGTTGACTCTTAGATGCTGTAGCCAACTTCACCAATATTTCATATGATAAATAGTTTACAGCAGCATGGATCCTGAATGCAAAAAATGTGCTCTGCTTTGTATGCAAAAATTTAACAGCCTTGTGATGTGAATGGGGTGGGTCCTACAGTGCATCCAGTAACAAAAGCTGAAGACCAGCTAACCTTCTGAATTAACTTTGAACTTTACAGAGAACACACTAAAGCATGAAATAGCAACACAATATGTCACAACAGTTGAATAAGAGGATATGACTGAGGAATAACAAAATTTGGTTTTGGAAGAAGAGAAAGAAAATAAAGTGTGATTACTACCTACCTAGACAGAGGATATGATGCTTAATTGCATACCTCTCACTATTCCAGGGAAAGAACTGTACTTATTCACTTGAAAGCTGCCCCTTGTTAGGGGCAAAGCAACAGTGCTTACATGTCCTGAAATAATCACCCACAAACCTGGCAACGTCTTGCACCAGTGTTCATCTCAGTCTCAGGATCAAAATGTAAATGACCAATATTTAATAACAACTAAGAAACATGTCTCTACACTCATCTGAATATCTGTCCATGAACTCCAATTCTGTAAAAAATCTGATCTAGATTTACTCATGACACTGACAAGTACAAAATGAAGTATGAAACTCAAAGCATGCAACAGTGTAAGAAATAAAACCAACCTGAAAAGGTGGCTATGAGAAGAGTGACCTCTGCTGCTCTGTGCCAGTTGTGACTTGGATGTTGATGTAAAGGGCTAATGGCAATGCTTTGGAGAAGATGATTTTTCCTTGAAGGCACAATGACAGGTAAGGATCCCCAGATGTGATTTGGTAACTATGTTCCTGGAACTCACTAAAGCACTTAAGTTTCCTTTTATTTGACATTTGTGTTAAACTTCCATCTTAATTGCTGTGGTCCATGTTTCAAATGTTCAATAAAATGTATTATACTACCTTATTGAAGGAAAGAATTTTCAATACTACACCTTGTAAATCTCTATGCTAATTAGAAATATGAACTGTTAGCTAGCCTCCTGAAGATGAACTTTATCATTCCTTCAGGAACTTGTTCTGAAAAGATGGGAATTTACATGCCTGAAGATAGGAGCCTCTTCATGAACATGGATTCAGTGGCAGATGAATCCATGTCACAACAAGCCTTTTTCATGATACGTAATCACTGATTTATTTCTTGGTTAGTATGTGGTTGTGGGGGATCTAACCAGCCTGAGCGTGTCCTGTCAGGTCTGCTGAACAAAAAACGTAGGTAAAAGGTCACCTTATATAACTCTGCTCTCTACTTTAAAACTTCTAAAACTTATTTTATTCCACTTGTCCTTAGTCTATATCTATTTCTTTCATCCCTACTTTGGCTCATGGCCCATAATGCTAGAGAGCCTGCTACAAGTCTACATCAGCTAATGACCATTTGTCTTTGCAATTTTCCCTCTGAAGTTCAGCCTGTGCTATTACGTGGCTTCTTCATGTGGGAGGAGGCAGAAGTAGGATGTATGAAGGCAGAGTTGCTATGGGGAAAGAAGTGCAAAGGGATGAAAGGTGGAGACATGCAAATAGGTGAAACAAGAAAGAGAATGAAATAAAGTATAGCAGGAAGGCAGAATTCCTGGTGACCTCACAAAAGATGTTTCTCCCTTTTGTCTGGCCTCTCATAGTAAGATGACAATGCATCATCTCCACAACTATTGAGTTACTACACAAAGGACTTACTCTGACTTCTGTCTGAGTAACTGACCAAACTGTTGATATAGACAGTTGTTCTGTTATGCCTTAAAAGCAGAATGTCATCATCATCATCTGTTTTTCCTCTGTTTTCTCTTTCTGTATTGCTGGTGCTTTTAGGTGTGCTGTTCGGACATTGACCTCCATGTAGTTAAACAAATCAACCTGTCTGCAAGGATGTGCATAAGAGAAGAAAACAAACAATGGAGCAGACATGGGAAAACAAATGAAGCACATCTATTAGCTTTGTTTGCTCAGCAGCCGGCCTGAGACTGACCTAAGTTTAGTGCTTCCTAGCAGAGAGCACACAGTATTAGGGACCTTGAGGGTGTACTTGTGTCCTCACAGTGGAATACCAGAGCAAGAGGAAAATGCCATTCTTACAGGAAAACTAAGATGGGAGAAAAGGCTGGCTGCAGTGGCAAGTCACTTTTTCCTTTGTTTCTTTTTTTTTAAAGAGGCTTTTACTGTAGGTGAACTCTGCTTACATTGAAGTGGAGCTGGTTAAGATTGTCTTTGATATTTAGGTTTTCTGCTGTGTCTGTACAGGAGTGCAATAGCCTGACTAGCAACAGAAAAGTCTCTGATGGAGAGAAATAAACTTGGAAAGAGCATGAACTTGCAGTTGCTCAGGAGCTCCATCACTATGGCTACATCTGCACATTGTGGTCTAGACTGGAAACTTTTCCCCAGGCTGTCAACGTGGCAACCCATCACCTGCAAAGGACCATGTCTTTCTCAAGCTGCCTAGTTTGTGCCAAAGTGTATGTGAAGAAGAAAAGAAATTAATTATATCAGGTCAAAGAAGGATTTGTAGTGTTTTTACACACACATGCACATAAAAAGGACTAGAAGAAACTTCAATCACTTCAGACCCTTCAACTGATAAAATATGCTATTTACAGCTGACCTTTTGTGCTCCTTTGTGCCATCTCTGTGTTCTTTTAAGTGGCAGGAAAACTCTTTCTAGAGTTTCTTGTTATTGTTAGTTAACTAAAGTGGATTTCACTTAAGATGGATGCTTTTCACAATTTTTAATTTCTGATAAGGAATAAACAATACAAGCATACTTGATTAGAGCTTTGGAAATAGGAATTCTGTAGGCACTTTATGCAGTGTTTAAGAAGCTCAAGAATGTTGAGATGATATATCAGGTTATTTGCTACTTTGGGGTGGAACAGATTTTTCCTCCTTAGGAAGGGGAAAGAACATTTTTTGTTCTTAGTTTTGTCCTGATATGGGAAAAGACCTTTCAAGACTTTTTTCTCAGTCAGGTTCTTTGGGAAAGAAGGGAAAGTAAGGAATGGTTACATCTATTATTCAGTCCTGTCTCTGCTAATTTAATCCAATGCAGAAATACGGTTCTGATACTTCTGATACTGACAGATTAATTCCTGGAAATCTAGGCCTTACAGGAAATGTTTAGTTGTGTTAATCAAAGCCTTTCTTCCAACTAATAATATAGCTAGAATCACTCATCACTTTTTAGCATTACTTCTGCATAACAGGGGTGGGTCTCTTGAATGGGTCAAACTGCATAAACTTTTTGTCTGGAGATTTGCCTTTTGGAAGTTGTCCTGAAAATAGTTTTCTGTGTGACTGTATTCTAAATATTTACACATGCAAGATGGATCACGGACACTCACGCGTGCATAATGTTAAATGTGTGCAAGCTGTATGAGAAACATAAGGTTAGGATGATCACAGAAACACAGAATCATAGTTCAGGTTGGAAGGGACCTCTAAAGGCCATCTAGTCCAACCTGCCTGCAATGAGCAGGGACATCTTCAGCTCAATCAGGTTGCTTAAAGCCCCATCCAACATGAACTTATTATCCATACAGATGGAAAATCTACCACTCACAGACAGGCAGACTGTTCCAGTGTTTCACCACCCACATTGTAAATTTCCTTTTATCTAATCTAAACCTACCCTCTGTCAGTTTAAAGCCATTATCCCTGTCCAATCGCTTCCTGCCCTTGTAAAAAGTCCCTGTTCAGCTCCCTTGTAGGTCCCCTTTAGGTACTGGAAGATGCTATAAGGCCTCCCCAGAGCCTTCTCCAGGTTGAACAATCCCAACTCTCAGGCTGTCTTCATAGGGGAGGTGCTCTGGCCCTCTGAAGATCTTTAAGGACCTCCTTTGTCTGGACAAAGACTTGCTGCAACAGGTCCATGTCTTTCCAGTGTTGGGGACCCCAGAGCTGGGTGCAGCACTCCAAGTGGGATTTCATCACAGCAAAGAAAGGGTCAGAATTCCCTCCCTCAACCTGCTGGCCTCGACCGCTGCTTTTGTTTGATGCAGCCCAGGATACAGTCAGCTTTCTGAACTGCAAGCACATATTGCTGGGTCACATCCAGCTTTCCATGCACCCCAAGTCCTTCTCCACAGGTCCACTCTCCATCCATTCATCCCACAACTTGTATTGCTCCTGAGCGTTGTCCTGGGTGTAGTGTCTTGCACTTGGCCTTGTTGAACCTCATGAGACCCCCATGGGCCCACTTCTGAAACATGTCCAGGTCCCTCTGGATGGCATCCTGTCCTTCAAGCCTGTCAACAGCACCACTTGGCTTGAAGTCATCTTCAAATTTGCTGAGAGTTCGCTCAATCTCTTTGCCTATGTCATTGGTGAAGACATTGAAGAGTACTGGTCCCAGTATGGATCCCTAAGGGACATCATTTGCCCCAGCCTTCACCTGGACATTGAGCTGTTGACCACTACCCTTGGGATGCAATGAATTATTAGGTGCAGTCAGGTGACTGGGCATACTGATGGGTTAAAACAGTATTCCCACTAAAACATGTTAGCCAGATGAAGAGAAGAAGTTTGCATGAAAGCATAACCATCTTGGCAAGAACTGCTTTTATCTGCTTTCTTCAAAGATGTCGCTTTTAACTGTACTTTTTCATCTCACTCTTTTGCTTAATTGAAAGCTGGGAAGGAAGGAACTATCCAAACTGTATTGAAGGGGCATTATAATTTAGGGATCATTCTTTTAAGATGTACTATGATAACAGGTTATCTATACTAGGCTATCATATTGAGCTCATTCTCTGGGATTCACTTTTGCCCATACTATAGTCTCTGTCTTCTTTCCAGCACCTCAGGATGCAAGTGCTGTTGCTGTCCTCAGGAGTCTTTTCCCTTCCTCTAATTACTACTCAAAATAATTTACCTGTGCCCTGGTTGTGCTTGGAGAAACCTTCCTCATCTCACTTCCTCTCACTGAGGCCTTCCTGGAAACTCTCATTATTTTGTGAAGTCTCTGAGCCCGTACCATCTCCTAAGGTGTGCCATGTGGGAACCTCAGTTGGCTGTACTCAGAACCACTAATCTGATAGAAGTGTTTTGAGGCTGGATTGCACAAATTAAGGGTGAGGTGAGTTTTGCTGTGCTGCATCCTGTGGTAATTTGTGGAGAAGAACGTGTGCCAGGAAGCATAGAAAAGCAGCAAAAGAGAGATAACAAATGTTTCCTGAGACAAACTGATAACTATTTTTACCATATCCTGCTGTGAGAAATGAACACTGAAGGTAATTATTGAGAAAAAAGGCAAAATAATCTCTACAGGACAGAGTGGGGAGGATGCTTCTGTTCCCTAGCTGATGTCTCCTATGTCCTTCTCCTCCATCCAGCCCGACTGATCTACTTTTGATGTCCAGGGGAATAAAATATCGGCATCGAAAACCACCGTCGCTTTCTGTGCCAGGATGGGAGCGCTCTCAGCGGACGGAGCGGGCCGGCCCTGGGCAGGCCCCGTGTATGTCGGGACGGGGCACGGTCCCTGCCAGCGGCCTGGCAGCACCGTCAGCTCTCGGAGCCCGCTCCCGAGGCAGCCTGCGCGCCCGCTGGGTGCCGCATGTGGGGAGGACGGCGTCGCCCTGGATTATCTGCCGGTTTAGCGGGAGGATCGCGATAATCCGTCCCTGGATCGCACAACCCGCTCTAGCCGGCAGCCGCAGGCTCTGCGGTCCTTCGGGCAGCTGCAGCGGCGGGGCCCCGGGCGGGAGCGGGGCCGGCTGCGCGTCCCCGCCTGACCCCGGCTGCCGCCGCCCGAGGGGTGCTGGTCGGGGCGGCCCGGCGGCGGGAGCGGCACCGACAGCGACAGCGACAGCGGCCCCGCCTGCGCCGGCGGGAGCGGCGGTGGCCCGCGGCCGCCCCGGGGTGGGCGCAGCCCCGCGAGGGGAGCCCGTCATCCCGCGGCCGCGGCGGGAGGAGCGCGGCTGACGCGGCGGGGAGGAGGAAGCGGCAACTCGAGCGGACGGACGGACGGACGGACAGACAGACAGACAGACATTCCCGGCCCGCCCCAGCCGGCGGAGGGTCGGAGGGAGGCAGGTACGTGAGGTACAGCCGTCCAGGGGCCTGTGCCCCCTCCTACGGGCGGGGCAGAGAGGGCCCGTCCGGAGCCGCGGAGGTTCCGCGGCCGCGGGGACACGGGACTCACCCGCGGGGACAAGGGACTGGGGGAGGTTTCGCTTCCCTTTTGTTGCAGCCCGAAAACGGCTGCGTGCTTTGCCCACACCGGCGGCGTTCCCGAGGAGCGTGTTCGGTGCGGCCCTCGCCAGGCTCCTGCGGAGGGGCCGGGGGGCTGACGGGGCTTTCCCTGGAGGAAGGCGCTGCTCCGCGTGGGCGTGCGGCTCCGGCGGCTGGGATCCGCTTACGGACCGGGGCAAAGTGCTGCAAGCGAATAAACAAACATGGAGAAACTTCTGCTCACCCTGCCCCCGCCGCTATAATTTTAGATATTGTATTTGCGAAGAAGTTTTAAAGTAATTTAGTGTTTCACATTCTCCTCTCTCTTTTTTTTTTTTTTTTTTTTCCCTTAAATTCCTATCCTTCTCCAGCAGTGTTACCGGCTCCTGCTAGTGCTCTTGCCCTAATGTTTTTACTGCGTGTATATGCAGTTTTGCATACTACGCTTTATTTTGCATGGCTGGCTCGGTGTGGGAGGGTTTACTTTCTGGGTTGCAACTACGGACACCTCCAAACTCCATTTCAGTCCTACTGCTGAACTCGATAAAGACAGTAAAGCTATGCTCGAATCAGAAATTTAAGAGGTGAAGAATGGCTGGGAGTTTACTTTTAGAGCAGGTGAAAGAGCCCTTTTCCAGTGTCCTTTTCCTCTGTCCCAGCAGTATGAGGAGACCCTGGCTTGCTTTGCTTTGTGCCTTGCAGAGGCAAAGCAGTGAACGCGGTTTGGATCTGAAGTCCCTCTTTCTGGTGGTCTCTGTGCCAGAGAAGCAAGGGTTGGAATTCTCTCTTTACTCGTTTAAACACCTTCAGCATGAGAGAAGGTTGGAGGCAGGGAGAGAATTAAAATAATGCTTTCTCCTCCTGTGCTGAAGAAGTTGCAGAGTATTGGTGCTTCTTGCACAGATCTTTTATGGGAAGGTAAAATTCTGATGCAGACTTGAAGGATTTGAATTAAGGAGAGAAGTGGTTGAAAGAGTATCCAGTAACATTCAACTGCTTGACTTTGTTAACTTGCAGGATGTCTTCCCCAGTGCTTTTGTGAGCATTGGTCAGAGCTCCTTGGCTTCCCTTTGCTGAGACTTACATGCTCCTGCAGAGCTTTTTTTTTAAAATCTGAATACTGTCAGGCTCTTTCCCTTAATTTTTGAGATTGTATAAAGAGCAGAAATATACACTAGTTGGCAGCAAAAACCAGTTAGTGATCTCTGTATTTCTCTGCAGTAAGTGCTACAGCCTCTTTATTACATGCTCTAAGCCTTGAAATAGCATTGACATTTATACTGGACACTCAAAATAGATGTTGACAGCTCTTGCATTTAATTTCTTTCATGCTAATCTAATAAATTCAGTATCTATTGTAATCTTCAAAGAGGATTAAACATTTCCTGAGGGAAAGGAAAGTTATGCGGACTGGTGAATACATGGGCTGCATCCAGAGTGCTGCAAGACTTGTAATTCATTTGTTATGTTGTTCTGAGGGGATCTTCATCCAGATAATCAACAACCCATAGGAGCTGTTGCTTTTTATTATCAGTGTGTGCATTCTTCTTCTCTAAGGACAGCTATTTTTCTAAGAAGCCTGGCAAAGCTGGATGTTCAAGTCTCATTGAACAGAAGTCTTCAAAGGACTTATGGGGGAACAGTAGTTGGGTGGCTCCTAGTCCACTCTGCTTATAAAATAATGTATTGCAGGGAGCTTATAGTTCAAGTTTTAAGATGTGAGCACTTTAAAATCACTACTCTGTTCATTTTTTGACTTGTTTAAAGTCAATCCACAAGTAGGTGGATAATTTGACTGTAATGGCATGTGTTTAAAATAGTGATTGGTGGTTTTTAATATGCAGAATTGCTTCAGCCTAGCTAGCTGGAATATCTGCAAGCCTCCAAAGCTGACTTGACCCAGGAACAAAATATTTCAGTAGGGTATGCTGAAGGCCAAAAATAAAGTTATTAAATAAAATGACCTAGGTATTAGGAAATAAAACTAGATGCAAAGCATCTCTTGTTTCTCTTGGGGATCTAGGGTTTATGATGGAAATCATCTGTCAATCTAAAATGCCATGCATGCTAATTGCAGGTTCATGTTAATCATCACAGTATAAGAGGGTATGTCAAATCTTATTTTCCATCCCATCCATACAGGATAAGCTACTAATAAGCTGTGATCCTTCAGCCACATCCACACATCAGTTCTGTCCTGGGTTATCCACCCTATATCCCAGATCATTTTCCAGATGGTTTCAGTTTTACAATTTGCATGCAAGTAACTAGGGCTTTTTAACTGTCCCATGGCTACAAGCCATTTTATACACAAATGCCCTGCAGATCTCAGATTACACATATTTGCAGTTCCAAATTATGTTTTTATTTTGGCTGTCTAAGTTGTCATTAAGAAGAATGTTATTTTGGAGGAATGTGTGCTTCCCAAAAGGAAAGTCACTACTGGTTGGTTTTGTGACTTCATTTTTGGACATCCCTAAATCATTGAAGAGTTATTCTGCTATTATTTTTTTTTCCCTCTAGACCAAGGAACTAAAAACAACTGTAAATAATGTATGTATTTATATAGACTGAGCGTAGTAAAGCAATATGTTGTTTTTATTTAAGTTAGCTCTTTGAGTGTTTGTATTGAAGGACTCATTTTGTTCTAGTTTAAGTAGTATCCATATGCTAAAATGTCCTACAGAGAAAACACACTTTCCAAAGTAGAACTGAAGGGCTTCCACATGCTGTAAGAACATTTAAAAATATGTTAATCAGGTTCCTGCTTGCATTCTTAATTCTCAAACAGAATTTTTTCCCCAAAGTCTTGCAAATCACCTAACACTGTGTCTGCCTGACTCTGAAAGTGTCTTAAACATATTGGATCTCCCTCTTTGTGCAGAAAGTTCTTAAGCGCCTTATCTAGAGCTGCTGTAGTTGAGCATCAAAGCCCTTAGGAGATGAAGAAAGTAGGGCACCTGGCAAGTGCATTGTAAACACACGCGCTGATGGCATCGCTTGTGCCTCGAAATGCAGTGGTGTGTTTCCTTTTGGGAGCACTGCTGGAAGAGGAGCCCATGTGCACCTTTCCCTGAGAGCTGCTGGTGGCGGGATTTGTCTAAACAGCAGACTGTCTTTTGGTAGTTGAAACCTGGGCTTCTGCTCCCTGTGCACGAGGGGTTCAAACCCACATCTTCTGTCACCTCTGCAGCTGTGGAATAGGCTGAAGGAGGCAAGCAGAAGGGCACACTTCATGCCTTGTGTTCAGCCTGGGCCATCTCGTGGAAGATGCAGCAGTTTGCCCAAGGCTGGCATGAGGGAGTGCCAGAACCTTGACTCTGTCACAGCATTTTGTGTCCTACTGGGAGGAGGGCTGGGATATGGTGGTTGCTTGCTGGTGATGATTATCAGAGGTGAGCATTTCCATGACAACGTCGTCTTTGTTTCAAGAGAGGATCAACACTTACTAATTTCTCTAGGAGAGAACTGGGCCCAGGAGTACAGGCTCAGAGATCTGGAGTGGGTGGTGACAGCTGTTTGTAGTCCCAGTTTAGAAGTTCAAGCCTGCAAGCTGAAGTGGGGAAAGTGTCCGGTGTCTCCTTCCAGAAAGCCCCGTTTCAAATACAGGAATGTTGATCCTGGGTCACCACTTTCATACAGTGTATCCGTTTGGCAACAGGTGTCACCGTGCCGGTTTTATATTATGCAGGTTTGTAGGTGGTTTTATGTGATCCATGCCACAGATTTGTGTGTTTGTGTCCTGACCTGTAACTCCATTCCCTTGCCCAATTCTGTGTTGGCATTCTTTCTCCCTATCCTTTAGCAAAGGAAGAATTAAGGTTGTATCTCCACGTGACCTTTTCCCTCCAGTTTCTCAGTCAGTCTGTGAGCATCATCTGAGGGAGAGAGAAAACTTCCATATTCCCTGGTATTTGAAATGCTTTACTTTGCATCCACAGTTTTTCTGTGGTTTAGGGCAGGAAAGCACCTGGGGGTTGGGGGAGTGTGGGTAAGCAAGATTGATGTCTAAATTTATTCCTCAGCTCCTTTATTCAAAGAGATGTCACATTTTACTTCTTGGCAGTCTTGTTTGAAACTATGAGGGCAACTGGCAAGCTGCTAGTCCTGAGTGTCTTGCCAAATACTATTGCAAAATACTGCCAATGCAGAAGATGCATAGCTTTACAGACTGTTATGTTTCTCTGTGAGTAAACCGAGGGGATACCAGCTTCTGATCCTTTGCCTCTGATGAGAAGGCTGACATGTTTCCATTGCCTTATGAGGCATCATCATGCTGCTTTGCTGCTGCTGTCTCTTCCAGCCCTTGGGATTAGTTTTCCTTAATGGTACTTCTTAATTTCTTGCTCACTGTTGTGAAATAACTGAGGAAACAGAACTATTTCAAACATCTTCACTATACTGTTAATTGCAAAATATTTTGGCACAGACATTGGACCAAGGAAAGCTTTGTCTCCGATCCTGGACTCAATGTTGCTAATGCAGCAGGTGCATCAGAATAGATTTGCTGTGCCCCACGGAATTATAACCCATATTTATTGAGTGTTTATTGAAGAGCCATGCAACTGAGGTCAGTCCCAGCTATTTATCAGTATAATATAGGATGCAAAATCTGATATCTGAATACATGCAAACTGTGTGCCAATAATTGAGACCTTGTAATTTTACTGTTAAAACAAGGCATGAATTGGAAACACAGTTCTATTTTTCTTTTAACTATCTTGATAGCTATTTCAGAGGTTTGCATCATTAATCTGTGCCCAAATTGGTATTTTAATGAGAAAATGGGCACCTGTGAAGATTATTGTCCCATGGTGTTGTATCTAATATTATATAGTATGGCATTACAATGACATTTCTGAATTCAGTTAGGAAGATAAGCTGAAGGGGTGAGTGCTGCTCATGGCTAAACAACTTAAATCATGCTCTTATTCTGGTTAGAAAGAACCTTGGAAGGTGGTGAGTTAACTCACCAGCTTGAGTTAACTCCTCACCCTGAGTGTTCAGATAGGGCTGCTCGGGGCTGTGTTTGCCTGGGTTTTGGAAACCTCCAAAGACAGAGACTCCACAACCCCCCTGGACACCCTGTTCTAGTGGTCAGTTATCCTTGTGGGGATTTTCCTTCTCATGCAATGAACCAGTTGAGTCTGCCTTGGTAACGTTCTTGAAGACATTGTGACACTGCTGTTCGGTGCCCCTCAAGCCTCCTCTCAAGGCTAACTCAATAAGTCCAGTTGCCTCCAACTCACCTCGAGAATGTAATGCAGTCCATGACTGTCTGTGTTTTGGCCTCTTCCCTACCCTGTGTAGCTATAGCATAAGTGGAGGAATGTTGGATGCATGTGTTAGGTTGCAAGTGTACTTGTTCTGCATGACTGAACTACTGTGTGTTTATATTATAACAGTTTAGGTTTAGACTTCTCTTTTTTTTTGCAAATTCCCAGTGTTAGGTATTTATGAACTGGCATCACTATCAAACCATAAAATATGTTTTATACTAAATTTAGTAAATAAATAAGGACTGAGCATTCAGAAAATGAATGCTTTTCAACCATGGTAGAATTTCCAGTTTATGGTATATGTTTTCCTTTAATGCTGGAAAGAGCAAAGAAGAGGGACAGGAGGTAATTAAAGAAGAAAATAACTCCTGTACTCCCTTTAGATGGGACTTAACGATACCTTGCAAAAACAAGATGCATTAAGTCTACAAGTTTGGAATGCTGCCAAAAACTACAAAACAGAGAAAACTTAGGACAATTCAAAAATAAAAACTACATGGCAAAGGTACCCAAATGCCTTGAAGAAAACTGCATCAAAGAACCAGGAGACTTCTGCTTCTTCTGCTGCCGTAGTAGTGGTGCATCTTGAATATATTAAAGATGAGGGGGTGTGGGAGGAGAAAGAAAAAAAAGCTGTTTTCATAAAGAAGGTAAGTAAAAATAGCATGTAGCATTAAGGAGTATATAACAATGTTTTAAGAGAGGTAAGAAGTGAAACAGAAGGGGGATATTTGGAGTCATAGTGGATGCTGATAGCCTAGAATCCAGTTACTCAATTAGCCTCCTGATGTTTTTTTCTTTTTTTCAAATACTAGGCCCTCCTGTTTCATTTGTTTCATTTAAGCAATAAATGTAATACTGTTAATTTACTCTCCCAGTACTCTCGGTTAATATGTTGTAAATAACTGACTTGTTTTCATCAATTGCTCTTTAAAAGGGGTCACAGTATTTTCAGACTAAGGTGGAAATGGTTAAGCAGCATTTTGATACCTAAATTTCACCCTCCCAAGTCAGCCTTTGGTAAGAAATTATCTGTTGTCTTTGGAATTTTTGAGGACTAACAATTCTTTCCTGCCATCCTTTGGTTTTCAGAGCCCTGACAGAAAACAGGTGAGGTTTCTCTGTTAGGGAACCCTTAGTTGTGTCCCTTGAAAATAATGTGACACTTGTAGCAGTGACAGAAAACCAAACAATTACTGTCCTCTGGTGAGAGAATGTGGCCAATGTGCTACAAAATTTTCAACATTCTTGGTGTAAAGTGTTAGTATCAAGAATGAACTGTGCTGTTTGCAATGAGGTTTTACATCTTGTGTATGTGCCCACACACATTATAGGTAACTCTAAAGGCATATACCAGATAGATTGGTTTAACTTCACTTTTCTTCAGAATTTTTTGGAGGTTGGCTGCCTCTTTAGTGCTCTTTTCATGTTAACTAATAGGTTATGTGATGGATGAATAGGATTCTTTATAGAATTATCTAAAACCAGGCACTGATTTATTTGAAAACAAAGGGTTTCTTTAGAGCTAAGTTTAAGCTGGCATTGCCATGAATCCTAGAATTATTCTACATTTAAATGAGAGAACAGTGATGCACTTGTACTTGAGCTTTGAACAGCAGAGAGCTGTTGACCAGAGACTCAGAGACTGCTGAGCAAATCTGTTTAGGTTCCTTTGCCGAAGTTTCCAAGCCTACTCTTCTCTCCTTACAGATGATGAGAAGCAAAGCTAAAAAGACACTATAAGTTGCATTGATCAGTTTGGAGGAAGGCAAGTTGTTTGCTGGTGTGTGATTCAAAAAATGTATAAAATCTTGCTCTGTAGCAATCTGAGCACATACTTTTTCTGTTTTGCTTTGGGGTGTGTGGGGTCTGGAGCATAGCAGCTAAACAATACCTCACTTGTTTATAAAAAACCTTGGGAAGAAGGGGTGAGAAAGAAGAAAATATTTACAGTAGCTTTCTACCCAATTAAAATCAGAAGGCAGACTGAAAAGGAAAGAGTTCATCTGTGGTCCAAGCCAATTAAAAGTAGATTTTGCTGCTTGGATGTGAATTTACACATCCAAGGCAATGTAAATTTAAACTAGAAGCTTGACTTAACCTCACCAGTTCAGATGAACTTCAGATTTATGACTCATTTAGTTTTGGTCATAGCATCTGGGTGTTTAAGCACATTTTATGTGAATTGACATTAGAAATTCATAAACTGCCTTAAAATGTTACATCTTTGGAGTACTTCACCAGAATGTGTAAATAATGCCTGTCTTGCAAACACAGCTCTGCAACATGAGCTGGCTCAGATCCTTGTTAAGATATTCTTATGTTTTATGCCCTCAGACATTTATCCCCTTGTTTAATTATCTGGGAATAAAACCAAATTTGTGTAGCTTCTCTCATGTATTAGAAGGTATCTTGAATTTCTGTGCAAATGCTTTAATTGTATTTGTTGATATTAGTTGAGATTGTTTGTGGGGCTTTACACATAAGATGTGGGTCTATTTACAAAGAATTGAAATAGAGGTAGAAGGAGGAATCTTATAACACTTAAAGGGTTTTACTCAGAAATTAAACTTGTCAATGTGTGTAAAAATCAGTTTACTGTTTTACATAGGAGCATCACTTGAAATGACCTGAAAGAAATTTTATCATCAACCACCCAGTCAAATCCTGGATAATTATTCAGGGAACCATGTTGGATGCATGATGTGTACAGAGTAAGAAACAAAACAGTCCTTGAGAAGGAATCTGAAGGGGCTGCATATTTCAGAAGCTACAGAGCATAAGGAACAGAGAACAGCCTTGCAGCTCAGAATCTAAACAGGGACACACACAGACATGTGCACAGCTTGACACTTCTTCAGGAAAAGGAAGTTCATTGAATGAAAATATGTTGATATTAGGAACTGTCAAGGAGAAACTGGAACATTCTTTGTCTTGGTTACTGCTCTATGACTTGGTAGCTGTAAAAGATTGATGACTTGTGTGCTTGGCCCTTTGTTTTGGTTTTGCTGTCTTGATTCATCGAGTTAGAAAGTCTTAGACATAGGTCCTCATTTAAAGAAAAGAAAGAAAAACTATTATTAGAAAAAAGAATAAAGAAAAAAGATTATTAGCAATGTTATTTTAAAGCAAATGCAGTAGCTAAGTTAAAATATTGTGACAGTTGTTCCAGTGTATTTACAGATCTGCCAAAGATGTCCATATGTCACATCAGATGTCAGTTAAATGGTCAATATGTTGTCTCAAATCAGTCAGTGCCTGGTGTCTAGACACTGAACACTGTCTCTCCAGTCATGCTTGTTGCTGCAAAGCATTTAGATCAATCTAACAGTGGAGGAAGGAAGTGTTGTTCTGGTCCTCCTTTGGTCTCTGCCAGATGGATGCCACGGTTAGTCCCTGGATTCCTCTGGTTTGGCTTAAGATGAGTCTCTGTTACAGTATTAGTTCAGTTCAGGAGCTTGCTTTTGGAGTCCATCCCTTGTGGTTCGCTCTGCTGGGGGATCATGAGTTGGGTTCCTTTCAGATGAAGTAAGATTGGAAGATTTTCTTCAGGAGTGCTTTCAGCACTGAACCAGGTACAGGTGTCCTGCCCACAGGACCAGACTAAAGCTGACTTGAAGCAAAACATACAACCTGCCATGCCAACATGGGTCATGTGGGTGCTGCATCTTCAGCATCAACTGTTTTCCTCTCTGTGGATATGCTTTTCTTGCACTGCATTACTTGCTAAGGTAGACATTGAAACAAAAACCGCAGCAAGAGTAGATCCAAGCACCTGGAGCCTGCCTTTTCTCTTGACTTCAGGTGCAGCCTCGTAAGTCATTGCTCATGAAAGTGTAATGCACCTCTGAAATGACTCTCCCTGCAAATGGCAGTCTCATTTTTCATCTTTGTTCTTCCCCGTTTCCTGCCTGTCACCTGACTTCCCTCAGTGCTTCTCTCTGTGTTTCTAAACCACTTTTTCTTCCCCTCACTTCTGGTTTACCACCATGGCATTCCCCAGTCATTGCTCCCAGCCATAAGGTGCCAGTCTCAAGTGGTCTCTGCCCCACAGAGATGCAATCTGTGTTTCATGAGGAAGTCTTTGCTTCAGCTGTTTTTAAAGCTCTTTCCTGGTGAAATCTCTTCCATTGCTTCCCTACCCTTCCAATTTTTTTTTTCATGTTCTTGTCTCCCCTCCCCCAGTACTTTCTAACCTGAACCTTTTCTGTGCTTATTTTAAGCTCATTTAGGACTTGTCCTGAAGAGACAATTCCCTTCACTTTGAAGTAGTCTTCCAAGATAACAGCCACCCCGCAAGTGGGTTCCCCCCACCCCACACTAGCTTGTCCATCCCACTTCCCCGTAAGTCACATTTTCTAGACCAGTTTTCATTCTTCTTTCTGTTCCCTAGATGTGCACAGACAGGACCACATCTTTCCTAGGAATTCAGACACAAACAGAATGAAGTAGAAGGACTTTTTTGAGTTCAGCAGATTATGCTCAGGCTTTCCATTCTATTTTATATCTCATAGCAATATTTGTCTTAGAACAGCACAACATTTGTCTTTGTGACCTGCTGTAGTCTGAGGCCTTGTTTCCCATCCTGTATTTCCATATGAGACATTTCCTGCCTGTGGGCAGTATCTTGCATATAACCTGCTACATTTCACTCCATTCTTCCAGATCACTACTCTGCCCTGATGATGATATATTTAACCTTTGTTTCTTACATCCAGAGCTAATATTTATCCTTCCTGCATCTGTAGCCTGGTTGATAAAATATCTCAAGGCAGTTTCAAAGCTTTTCTAAAGGGAAGGTGGGACATCTGTGATTTCTCTCCTACCTCTCTGGAAGGCTGTCAGAGGAAGTTAGCAGTGTGATTGAACAAATCTCTTTTGGCTATTACATAGGATTATCTTCCAGGTGCTGCTAATTGATCTGTTTTGGATTGTTTTCCCCAGGAATTTGAAGCTAAACTGGCTCACTGGGTCTTTAATATTCTTACCTGTTGTTTTTTGTTGCTTTGGTTTGTTTACTTGGGTTGTTTTCCATTGTGCAGATGTGCACACACTTCCATTCACATTCTCTGTCTCTCTCCCATTCCTCCTGAAATTTTACCTGTCATCTCTATTATTTACACCAATCACTGCTTGCATTTGAGCCCCTAGGTGAAGACTGATGTCCTAGACATGATAGTCTGCTGGGTGTCATCTCTCATCAGCTTTTCTCTGTGTTGACTAGGGCCAGAAGGTTCTCCTTGCTCTTAAGCTACAGTCATATTGATAATAAGGATTTCTTTTTGTTGCTAGTATTTTTTTTTTCACTATAATTCTATCTTAACCATGCTGATTCTCATATGTACTCCTCCACATTTTATATTTATTGCTAGCAATTTGACTATGTTTTCACATTTTGTGCCTGTCTTGACAAATAAATCTTATTCTACTTTTGTTTATTTTTACAGGGCACAAGCAGATTATCCTCTTGTATTGTTTTGTATAGGAATTACTTCTTTTTTTGTTTCCCCTCTTAATGTCTCTTGTGTTCACATTCTCTTTGCTACTTTCTTGGGCTCCCCCACCTCCCATTTAAAGACGTTTAGTCAACTTTTCTTCTGAACTGGTTGCTTTCCACTTGTTTAGAATCAAAAATCTAAGGGATACGCTGCCTATTTTTAATGTTAAAAAAAAAAATCTGATTTTGAAATAAAAGAAGTTCAAACTAAACTAAAGTGCTGTCAATTCACAGGCCTTTGCTCCTTGTACCGTGTGACTGTTGAGATACCACGTGGTAGTAGATTCCCCATTCAGGCTCTTTAATTTTACTTCTGAGTTGCTAGCTGTTTGATATGTACATTTGAGATATCAAACAAATAACCCTGGTGCTGGTAGGTGATTTTTAATGGCTTTGTTTGTGTTTAAACTGACTAGCCCTTTGAGTGCAAATAGCTTGTTCTTGCAAGGCTGTCATTGTGCTTGTTATCTGTCATTGTACACAGTGACAATGGATACACCATAGTAGGAAACACCAATTTAAAACCTTAGGAGAATGTATCCTTTCAGATTTACAGAATAACAGGATGGTTTGGATTGGAAGGGATCTTAAAGATAATCTAGTCTCCATTTCTGGTCTGTAACCTCAGCCCATTTGTGGGATGGTCTGGATTTTGTTTCAGAAGTTGTTGATACTGTACAAAGGTCAGATGCTGGATTCAGATTCTTCCAACCATGGATTTATTTCCTTGGCTCACTACAGCAATGACAGTAGAACATTTTAACTGAACCACTCCATCAGAATGAACGACTGATTGACGTGGGTGACCTCAGCAATTAACTGAAATGCCTCCTCTTGCTGTTTTGAATGAAGAAAGCTGTATTGCATTCTGCTCCCAAGAGAGAACTGAACCTCTGGATGTTCACCCTTGGTGGCACCAGTGATGCTAAAGGCTTACCACTGACTTGCTTCACATCCAGGGTGAGTGAAAAAGGCACCTACCCTGCTGTGAGAAGCCCCTCACTTCAGCACTTCCTCTGAATTAAAGCTGTGACATGTGCTGAAACACTTTGAAAAGAAAAGGATCTGGTTAAAATGTAAGACAAATCCCACAATTTATTTGTTCAGGAGATACTGACAATTATTCTCTGACATAGTTTTTTGTTAGTATCCAATTTACTTACTTTCATGGTAAATTTTCCCCTTCCCCCAATATATGTTTGGGTTTTTTTGTTGGGTGGTTTCTTTCCTTACAAAGCAAAATCTCAAAATAATTATTATTATTTTAGTTATAAAGGATTGTGAGTTCTGCATGTTTTCCTCTCTCCTCCCAGACACTACAGGAAGTCATGATGGTCTTTCCTCTCAACTTTCCTGGACACACAATAAAACAAATGTGAATATAATCCCATCTAAATTAAATAAGAAACCACTGCATTTTGTTTCTATACTCCCACAATTCTAGCATTCATAGAGGTGTAGTTTGGCTCTACCTGTCCACCATGGTAGGCATATTAATGCTTTCAAATTTTCTTTTATGTGAATTGTCCAAAATGTCTTTTTCTTTGGTGTTTGTTTGATGTTTTGTTTGTTTACTTTTTGTCTCACTCAACCACTGGTCCTTTTGTTAGTTGATAGAAGTTCTATGGCTTCTTGTTTATCCCATAAATTGCTCTGGCTTGTGTGACTTGGTTCATCCTTCCCATTTTGAAAATGTGGTACAAGTTTAACTGTTCAGGTTCATGTTATGGTTTAACCCCAGGTGGCAACCAGCTGCTCGCTCACTCCCCCTGTCCTGGTGGGATGCAGGGGACAGTTGGAGAAAAGTACAACCTGTAGGTTGATGCAAGAAAAGTTCAAGAATTGATATAAAGTAAAATACAATAACAACAACAACAATAATAATAACAACAACAACAGCAAATGAGAACATGGAAGGAGAGGAATAAAATCCAAGCAAATGAAATGATGGACAATACAATTGCTCACCATTCCCTGATACCTAGCCCATCTCTGAGCAGGGATTGGTGGCTCCCGACCAATTCTCCCAGTTTATGTGCCAAGTATGATGTTTTAAGGTATGGAATATCCCTTTGGCCAGTTCAGGTCAGCTGTCCCAGCTGTGATCCCTCCCAGATTTTTGTGCATCTGCTTGGTGGCAGAGGATGGGAACCTGAAAAGCCCTTGACTTAGGGTAAGCACTGCTTAGCAACAACTAAAACATCAATGTGTTATCAACACTGTTCTCATACTGCATCCAAAACACTGTTCCAATTAATAGAAAGAAAATGAACTCTATCCCAGGTGAAACCAAAACACCATACAATGCATGCAATGAAGTGAATACGAAAAACTTAATTTAGCAACTATGCATATAGGAATGCTGGAAATAGGAGTCAGCAGTAGAAACAGCCAACTTCCTTACTGTGACTTTAAAAGAATCCTGATTACTTCTGCATTTCTCTTCTCAAAATTAGTCATCATTCCTGTAAGAGTGAGAAATAAACAGTGGTTGTATTTTCTGACTTTGGACATGCTTCTAAATCAATCAGGGGAGGTAGATTGGTGAAGGATGAAAATGTCCACAATTACCCCAACTTTGTTTTAACAGAGGTGTGTGGTGAGGACCTTTGGCTGGACATTACCTCAGACTCCCTAGGGGAGGTGACCGCAGCAGCAGGCAGGTGTCCCCGAGGTTCTGGTGTGGCAACAGTTGCTTTTGGGAAGGCATAAATTGGTGACAAACAAATAAAAAAAAAAAGAGCAGCATAGGCCTGGGAGAACCACAGTTATATAAAGGTGAACAATGAAACACTATTTCTCAAGTGGGTATTTTGAAGGGCTGTTACCACAACACTTTTTAAATAAATGCAAGGTACATTTGAATCGGAAGCAATTTGGCATAGCAAACTGTGACTGACTCATCCCAGACCTGAAACAGCTGCTGTGACACAGAGAGGTTTTTGAGTGCTTGCATGGGATGTGCTTCAGAGACCCAGGAGTGAGAGATATTAGTATCCTCCTCCAACACTGCTCCTATTAGCATCCACTAGCATGGTGCACATTCCAGTTAGGAAATCCTCATTGCCATTTGCATCCAAACAGAGATTGATCGTTGCAAGCTTCTTGAATCTTACAGAGATTCTATACATATCCCTCTTTTTATACCAAGGCAGTGACAACATATTTATTAAGAGCTTCAGTGCAAGAGATGTACGTCTTGAGTTCTCATGGCTTTACAAAATCTTTTATCTTCTTTCTGCAACAAAATTTTTTCTTTAATTCAAAGATTTATAAAAATGTTTAATGAACCAGGTTGACACAAAGATTGCCATGTAATTAGAAAACTGTGACATTTTGCTCTTTTGTGTTCTTCTGCAAACTTCAAATTGTGCTGTCATCTACAAAAACTACTTTAATTTTGTACAGTATTGTTGGAGAAAACTGTAGTTGGAATAAGACTTGCTTTTGATACATCCAAGAGTGGCTTGGATTGTGTGCAGGAACATTTTCCTAGGAAACATTTGAGTAATTTGAACAATGACTTAAGAAAATACCATGTCTTTTAAATAATCTGGTTCCTACCACCCCTTTTAAAATGGCTGTATGTACATCAAAGCTTAATTTCAATAAATAAAATTTTGTGATAATTTCTACTACCTCATAGTCCTGCTCCATGCTGTATCCTACAATATCTTGCCTCGTTCCGTGTGGTCCCTGCCCTGCAACACCACAACACCTAACATCAAAAAACTGTTGACCTCAGATACTAAATACTGCCATGTTCTTTTTTAAAGCTGCATGATGGAACAGTGGTCTTGAATTAGTATTGAAATTAGATGGATTTATGTAATTGTTGCTTATGCTCCATACTTAGACTGAAAATATTCCATTAACTGGCTTCTGCTAGATTTCCATATTATAAAAAGAAAAATAAGTTAAAGAGAAAATTAGTGTAGTGGAGTCCATAAGTTGATCATCTGTACTTGCTTCTTGTTGTATTGGTTTTACCTGGTATAAGAGGACCATATGCATCTTTATGTAAAATATTGCTGATGTATCTTCACATAAATCCTTCTGAAACTCACTTAAAAGTTCAGACCCACATGTACCTTTCAAACACTGTCCCATAGTTCCCAGGATGGAAAATGTGAAAATGAAAATGTTCTTGGAGAATAAAAATCAGACCCTCTGGCTAGTAGATGAATGTACTTCTTTTCTGTGGGCCAGGAATAGGGTTGGAAGTCTGGCACACCTGGGAAATTCACTAGATAGACAGTAAGCAAAGTAAGGTCAGCAAATAATAAACTTTTGAAACAGTCTTAAATTTGTGTCCTTTTTGGATTATAAAATACATCTTCCTGCTTTGGTAGGTTGGGATTTTTTTCATTGTTGCTACTTTTTTTTCTCCTCTGAGTTGGTGTATAACAATACTTTGGTGGAATACATGTGTCTCTTGCCATAAACAGTTTGTTGGAATTATTACTAGAATTGCAAAAACAAATCTGGCCTATTCTGTAGATCCTAGGCTGCCTTTAAAATGCTTTTATTTTAGAAAAATACTGTGAACCTTTTGTGAGGGTACATACACGTCCCAAATCAAAGCCCTTGTTCAGTTTCTTTTGACTAGAATACCAGTAAACAGCTTGAAAATGCAAACGGGGTCCTTGTGTTCTTGCTCATCTCCACAATTTGAAGAAGAACTCTTGACATTCTGGGTAGACCCCACCTACATAATATTGTGTGCCAGAGAACTTGTTTACCAAAGCATGTTTGTTCACCCCAGCCTGTATTTGCAATTCTAGTAGAACGTGCTGTAGCTGGGATTCAGGAGGCTGAAATAAGAAACATCCATACAGAATTACCACTTAGAGAGATTTTTTCTTTTATACTTAGCTTTGGTATACCTTCCTGCACAAATTGCTCAGATCTCCTGGAAACTCAGAGACTTGACCTATTTTATAGAACTGTATTTATAAATGGAATTCCAAAGACTCTTTGTGGAGAGCAAAATGCAGGTCATACAGTGCTGTCAGTTGGGAGGGGTTTTTGGCAATTTATACTTTATGGGCTGTATTTGATAACTTCAGTTGCACAGCGTTTACCAGTCCAGTAATTTATTACTGTGTTTTATGCATGTCTGCTGAAACTAGTCCCAGAACATGTCAGCATGTACCAATAAGATGTCTATGTGACATGTCAAACACATGTGTTGCTATATGCCTATAAAGCAGCTGGGTATCTTTGTCCTTTTGTTATCTATATATTCCCTTTCATTATCTGTGTATTTATCCTTGTAGGACTTGGTAGTAAGCCAGGTCCAATGTGCTTCTTTTTTCCTTGTATTCTTGGAACCCATGTAAATCTTTTGTGCTTCCATATGAGCAAGTGGAGGTAGCTTGAGGCAGTATCCACACTGTGGGTCTCTGAGATAACTGGTAGCTAAGGTAAACTGGGCTATCAGGAGTTCGGCATTGACACTGTTCTTCTTCTGGTAGCTGAACTAGTTTGTGGAGGTTTCACTTGGGTACCTGCTCCAGACTGCACACTTGCAGTGGGTGAGGGCAGCTGCAGGGCAAAAAGAGATGCTGGCCCTGTGCCCTCTGATAGCGGTGCTTCTCCTAAGGACACAGCTATGGCCGGATGATGTCTCCTGGTGGAACCCTGCCAGCTAATGGAGTGATAAGCGAACAGGATGTAAACAGCAGGGCTTGGGTCAGACAGTTCATGCGCACTGAATACACCGTTCACTTTAAATACCTTGCATGCTAAGTAATTTTTAGAAACTAACCTGAGAAAAAGTAATCCATATATGGTAATAATAGTACATTTTGGTGTGTGCATGAGGGAAGTAAAGAACTTGAAGAGGATGAAAAGAGAGGAAAAGAGAGATACATGGATTGAAATTGCAGATATGGTATTTCACTGCCTGATACTGCTTTTTTACTTCGAAATTTCAGCGTTCATTTATGGCTTGCTTGTGTACTAGTGCTCCTTTTTAGTATATGCTTCGGTTGATTTAAACCAGTTTTCTTTGAGCTTCTGTGAAGAATTGCTTTGATGTGGTGCTGCTGTCATTTTTCTGGTTCATGTTATACACACTCTGTGACGTTCATGAAATGATGCAGTTCATTACGGTTTTTCTATAGTTTTTCATCATTTTGATTTGTGGTGTTTGCTATGCTAAGGGAGAGTCCATGTAGTGTTGTTGCAGATCATGGTTTTGATATTCATTAACCTCTGTGCTTCAGGACATTCTTCTTGTAATATGTGGATCATCATCTTTGTGTCTGGAGTGCTGGAAAACTGGCAGTTCACTTTGTCACTATGAATGAAGCCTCCTTTTACTTGCCAAGTTCTTACGCTTTGTCAAAAGATAATACTAAATCTTTCAGCTGTGTTTAGGTGGCTTGTGGTAGTTTCTGGTGGGTTGGTTAGTTTGCTTGGGAGAAGGGGTTGAAGTATATGTTTGCAGTGAATCAGACTTTTAAGTATTCATTTCATTCCTTCAGATTGAAAGACTGTCATATGAAGACATTCTGTAGATGATCTAGCGTACAAAAAGAAAGTAGGGAAAAAACCATTTCCTCTGCGCAGCTCATGTAAAACTGAACCATTACTCAGACTCCTCTAATAAGCACAGGCATGCAACTATGAAAATGAGTTAAATGAAATCTATTAATATGCATACATTCATTAAGTGTTACAAAACGAGCTTTGGTAAAGAACAGTTAGCTGGTGATACTGTTGCTTGCACCTGCATTGTGAGCTTTAAATCTTGCCCAGCTGGCA
This sequence comes from Parus major, assembly GCF_001522545.3. Classification (NCBI taxonomy): domain Eukaryota; kingdom Metazoa; phylum Chordata; class Aves; order Passeriformes; family Paridae; genus Parus; species Parus major. The sequence goes on from NC_031769.1 coordinate 117,024,329, forward strand.
TTTCTTCCACAGTTCTAACTCTCAGGCTTTCAGCTAGTTCACCTTCTCACTGAACATCTTCTCTTTCTTGATGTTGTCCATGGCAGCCTGTGTTTTCTGGTAATCTCATGAGTCCAGGGAGTCTAACAGGACACCGTTTTCTCCAGTACACAACTCTGGGGTGCCGCACTGCAGTGCTGAATGCCTGGTCCCAGCTGGCCCATAGCTTCTTTCTAATCAGACGGTGGGGTATGAACATAGCCTAATCAGCTGCCAAACAAGAGGCTAGAAAGCAGTGTGAGAGCAACTCATAGAAGAGGGCAGGTGTATATCTGTCTTCACATGTTTATGGGGTCTTTGTGGCAGCCAGAATCCCTGGTGTTAGACAGTATTTGCCCAGAGTTGCTGTGCCTGTGTCACTGTGAGGCCCATCCATTGCAGCCTGAGGCCTTGCCAAAGGGCAGTGTCCTCAGACTGCTCAATGCTGTGCAGTGGGTACAGCCTGCTGAGGGTTGGGTTCTTTGATTAAAACAATTGGCACATACAGTGTTAACTACAGTGGCCATGACTTGTTTCCAAAACGAAGTCTTAAGTCAGGGCATGATGGGCTAACGGCTAACAATAATTACTTTAAAAATTACTTCATATTTATTACTGTATCATGTTTGGATGGTTTTAAATAGACACATTTGGTTTAATTTGAGTTAACATTTGGCAAGATACTGCCACAGAAGAAGGTTTAATTCCAAACACCATCTCATCTTAATGTCCAAACCTCTTGACTATTAACAGTCTGTTCTGGGGCAAGGAGCTTGTGTTTTCCTTAGTGTGAGGAGTAGGATACAAAGCTTGGTGTTAACAGAGATAGGCTAAGATATTCCTTTGAAGTGCAAGAACTGAAATGGAAAGCTGTGGTGTTAATGTTTGAAGCTGATAGTGCAGTAATGATTTTGTTGCTCAATGACCTGCTGTGTTTTAGAAGTAACTCAAATTTTTGGACCATGCTTGTTGAGTGGTTTGAGCTGTGCTTTTTGTGCGAATATTTGAATATATACAAAAGTTTCACAGTATATTTATATGGAACAGTATCCACTAGCAAAACTCCTGGCTGCATTTAAACAAGTCATCTATATTTCTGCTTATCTTTGTCTTACAATGTTTTTTTATGTTCTGTTTTTTCTGTATAGCTCTCTTGATGTTATAAAATGAGACTTTTGATCTTTGGTCAGGGACAAAGTTTTCATACTAATTTAAGGACATTTTCAGTAAAAGCAGAACTGAATAGTTCATGTTGTTCCTACCTGCTCTTCCTGGGCTTGGAGAAATATATTAAAGGTACTCTGCATTTCTGTGACCTCTTGCATTTGCAATGGGTTGAGATGTGTCCTTCATTTCTCCTCCCTTTTCTCATATTTTCCACCCCCACCACCCAATCATTGATATTCCTTGAGCAAAGGCTTAAAATAGTTGGGATGGCAGCACGGTACATGGATTTGTAACATTCCTTAGAAGCAAAGTACTGCAAAGCAGTGGAAATTAGATTCTCTATGTGTATTACTGCTCAGAAAACATAAATGGGGAATGCAAGGGAGTTCCTGGGGACAAAAATGTCAGAGTGAATGATGACCTTTAACTTCATTAAAAGGCAAGTTGAGTTCCATGCATTTCTCTGCGGGCTATGCAGTTAACCACCAGGTATCCACCTTAACATTAGAATATTAGCCTTTAAAAGCTCATCAAGCAAATCTGTAAATTACAATTTATTTAAATTTTAGGACCTTAACAGTGTTTTGCATAGTATGATGCACTAGACAGATGAATGTGCTGTGGAATCCATTCAGGCAAATTACAATTTAAGGGTATGGACCATGTTGCTAATCTCTAATTACCTATGTCAGAATAGGGAGAGGAACTGCATAAAATTAACTGCTCGACAGCCTAGTCTTCAGAGGGATTTTATGTGTGAGGAAGGGAAAATCGCTGCTCTTCAGTCAAAGGTTTAGGGCTTAGACTGTGTGGACAGGGAAACAGAGTTACATTATCTCAAAGCCAGGGTCATCTTCTCACCTTTCCTGGGTTAAGGCTGTACTGTAAATCAGACCAATAGCTCCATGTAACTGATCTGCTGACAAGTGAATGATTAACTGAAAACTATCAACCAGACAGAAGTGGAACACTGCTCAACAACTGCAAAGTAAAATAGCTCTTGAATACAGATTTCCTGACTAAATTATTTGCCAACGAGTTATTCTGACTGAAGTTCAGAAGCATTCTGGTCTGGGGCTCACCACAAGAAGTCCTAACAAAGCTTCTTTAAAACCTCTCCATGAATGCAGAAGCAGACCTTTAAGCAGATCTGAATGAGCAAGAGAAGGCTGTTGCTACAATGCCAAGTCTCAGTATCTGGCACTACCTATCCAAAACCACAAAACTCCAAAATCAGGAAAGGGCAGGTTAGGATGGGAACATTCCTCATTTCTTCCTGCATGGACTCTACTCAAATGGAAGCTTGTGATCCAGTTGACTTGTAGCTTGTGTGTACACAGTTACAACACACTAATCAAACACTGACGTATTTTAAAAACTGCCAGGCTGCTTCTCTGATTTGTTTTTGGAGAGTGCTTGGATGACTGTCAGTGCCTGACACATGAGTGTAGTATTATGCAGGAGTACTTCTGCAGCAGGACTGTTCAGAAACAGGATCTCTTGAATTGCTCCTTGCCAGATACTTGCCAATACCTGTGACTGTTGAAATGAGCACTGTCATGTCCTGTCAGGTCCAAATACAAATCTTGTGAAGACAGGCCTGTAGAACATGTGGCTTCTCCATAATCAATAGAACAGTTCCTGATGACAGCTTATGGGTTTTGGGGGATACCCTTGTGTTAAATCAGTAATACACTGGGGTGGGCTGCAGTATTTTCACACTTGCTCATTCTTTACATGGCTGTTGAAATCCTAAGAAACATTTCAGGTATTTATAGGGAGGAAGCTAAAATGGCATAGCCTTTAACTCATCCTGAGTGTTACATTTGCATAAGATATTCCCTGCCTCTTAAGCTGTCTCTTAATGTTTGAAATCATAGAAGATCCTCAGTAAACATGAGGCTTTAACTTAATGGGTGTGGTGGTCTTTCTGTTAAACAGAATCCATGCTAACTCCTGTTTGTCCTACACTTTTAGATCTAGTTAACAAAATAAAGTGAGGAGTGATATTGTCATTAAAGCAGCTTTTTTCCCTCCTAGAATTTGTTGTTTGTTTGGGTTTTTTTAATAAATGTTTTACGGCCTCAATTTGCCCAGGAAAACTTACAAAGTTACATGTCATTTTAAGAAGTCAGTTCAATTTTAACGGGGGTATTGAAACTTACTCCTGAAATTTCAGAGGTTGCAGAAATAGTTCCCTAAATGGTGTTAGGTATCATACAAACCTATCTCAAGTCTGTGTTATTGCCCCTGCCCATACAGAAGGAGAGATGCGGCTGGTTGGTTTAATGACGGCCTTGCCGGTGGATTGTGGGCACCCGTGGACACACTGAAGAGTTAAACTGAAACCCCTCGTGGGCGCAGGGGTGTTCTTAAGTTATTTTTACCAGAGCGTTGCTGTTTTTCCAGACTTTCTGTGGGGAGCCGCCCAGCAGAAGCGGGAGCATCCCCCTAGGGGCTGGGGAGGGGAGAAGGGACTGAAACCTTGTGATTAGGGGAAGTGGAAGCTTGCCCCTAAAACACAAAAATGTTTTTTAAAAGATTTTGTTTTAGTGTAGCTATAGATAGATAGATAGATAGATACAAACACACACACACACACACACACACACACACACACACACACACACACATATATATATATATATATA
>NC_031769.1:117400477-117544730 GCF_001522545.3 Parus major
AGAAATGGCACTAGCACTGAAGTTTAAGGGTTTGTAGAGAAATGCAATAGCAGAGAAAGTAGAAATGATCGAGATTCTTCAGGGGTCACTAATGTGTTGACTCCTTTGTAATCTCATCTATTTTGATGGAAAGTGATGGAGCATGTTTCAGCTTTGAACAAGATGAAAAGTCAGGTTTCTACGCTGTTTAATCAGTTTGAAGTATCTTAAAAAGAGAACAAAGTAACAAACAGGCAGATGTTATCACATGGTGAAAGCTTGTCAGAAAGAAAAAAAAATAGCAATCAGTGTATAAGAGATCTTAAGAATCCACTTATTGCCTGAATGGTTGAAGTAGAAACCCAAATCAGAAAAATTTCTCAAAGGTGTGCCATTTGCTTTACATTCTGGTATGGCTGTGGGGAGTGCTGCAATGGTATTAGAGATTCTAAGCATCATGGAAATATTTTAAGGCAGTCCCATGAATGTAAGTATTCTTGCAAATACCTTTGCTATTATCATGAAATCACTCAGACCACATCTAACAATTCTTATATTGCACAGACAACTAATACATGATGTATACAAATGTACATTTCTTACTTTGCAATGAGAGCTACTTTGATTCTCTGTCACATCAAGTTCCCTCATGGGAAGCATTTAAGTATTTAAGGTGGCTTAGGATGTGTGTGCATGGTTTGGAGGATAAGGCTTTGCTAGCATGCCATTTAGGCTTGTATGGGTCAGCTCCTGTGGATAATATATGTGGGATCAGGATCTGGCCTGCTATATTTTATCCAATGATTAGCCAGCTTACTGTAAATACTTCCATCCAGTTTTGTCACTTATCTATTAGAAGTGCCTGTGTTTCAATTATTCGTTTTTTATTCTATAAGCTGCTTAATTTCTTTACCTATGGGCACTTCTGGTAGGAAAATACAGCTTAATAATATGAAAAAAATACTGTAATGTTTGGGAAATGTATCTTGGGCATTTCCCATAACCAAAACATTATGAATAATACATGCACCCAATCATCAAATGGCCACTGAGAGGCCACTGAGAGGTTTAATGAGCACATTTCACTTTAGTACGGCAAAGTATTTTATTAAAAAGTTTTTATAGACCATAGAGTTTCTTCACAATCATGGTATCGAACTGATAATTTCTAAATCATTTTCCTCCTCAAAACATATGGGAATTTCCATGCTATGATAATGAATAAGTCTAAGAATATTGATTCTGTTGGTTGTATTTTGTTATACTACTTGAGTCAAAATATGGTAATGACTAATAATATCTTTATTGCAGTTTAATAGGAGGTTCATTGTGGTTGTGACAGATTGGAAGTGTGTAAACCAGTAAGCTGCTACAAAGCAAAGGTAGCTGGGAGTGAGTTCTGCAACAGGGGATCCCACCACTCTCTGCAGTATAACTGTGGGATTAGTGGATGCATACAGGTAGTGCTTTTCCTTCCTCCTTTCCTTTGTTCCCCACACTAGACTTAAATTTATCTAGTTATGGACCTCATATACCCAGAACCAGTCATCTGACTTTTAATTTATTTTTTTTTAATATATGAATCGCATCAAAACAACTGTTACCTGTTTCTCCATTGCTTACATTTCTCTGCAGGTGTGTTGAGCTATCAGGCTGATAAGGCAGCTGTTGTCAGGTATGCCTGGGAAACTAACAAAATCAGAGGAAGCCACAGAGGCATCATACCCTAAGGTACATCCAATAAAAAATAACAACTTTCCTTACAAGTCTCTGCTATAAAAAATTTGACACTGTTCTTCATTGAGAATCAAATGCATAACTAAGGAATATTTTAAAATACAAAAATAAAATAAAAAGACAAACAAAGATATCCCAAAAGTTCTTGTTATTCTTCTTACATTATGAGGTACATAGTGCCTCAAAAAGGGTCTTTTACATCCCGTTAACTTTAGTCTTACAAAACTTGTAACCCTGGGCTTTCTGTGGGACTTTTCTAGAGGGGGATGCAGGGTGGCTGAAGTTGATTTCAGTTTCCATGCCCAAGAAAACATTCTTTCACAGCTGAGAAGTGAGAGAGATTGGAGAGCACAGTCTTTACAGGATAATTTTAGGTTTTAGGCAATCCCTTTGGTTTTCTTCCTGCAGTTTGCAAAGTTTTGATTACATTATGAAATAGTTTACCTACAGATCATCTTACTAGGAACATGTCCCCAAACTGTCTTTAAAAAGATGCTAATATATATGCAATTATGGACATAAAAATCAGTTAATAACACATTCCAGCTTGGATAGATAATGACCAACAATTGCCATCTATGTTCTGTTTGGATAACTATGTGAAATGTGGTGGTGATCTTGGTTCAGTCAGCCTGAACCAAGAACTGAACAGAGCTGCCAGCATTTCAAGCCTTTTCCACTAGGGAAGCTTCTGTCTAAACTGGATTGAAATGAAACTCACTGCTTGAAGAGGTCACTGGAGGCCAGGGATGATGGATCTTGATAAGATATTGTTGGGATGTTGGTGTCAGTTCTGCTCAAACTGCACACTTTTATGATTTTACAAAAGAATACAGTCACACCAGGGCTGTCATTCACACACTTTTGTGTAGCTCTAACTTGACTGAAGATGAAGGGAGAGAAAAAAAAAAATCCAACAGATTTCTGACAGTGTCAATGCTCTTGTTTCATAACCATATGGCAACAAGGTGACTTTTCACAAGGGAGGCTTCTGGCAATGTAGCCGAATCATTGACCTTGTAGACCTAAGTGCCTGGAATATCCAGTAAAATATGGGCTATGTATTAAAACACAGTGATCTTTGTAATAAATATTTATTTGGTTTAGGCAAAGTCCTATTTTTAATTCACACTGTGTGCTGAGTCACTGGTATCTCTGGTAGTATATGATCTAAATCCCCACAGAATATGTGCAAAATGTACATCATGCTGTTTTTTAATTTGAATTTCCTTATCTCACTAGGTTTTACTTGTGTGCCCTGCTCAAAATGTTAAAGGAACATAAATATTTGTAATCACATGTTTTTCTCTTTCTCAACTGAAGCTGAAATACAGAGCTAAATTTTTGCATAGTTTCTTTGCTCGTTCTCCTCTCCCCCTAATTTTGCCAAGATTTATAAATGAATTATCAACATTAGGAAGAAACTTAAACTTATTAACTGTCTTATACTCAGCTCCCTCCATTCTGGATTCTGTGATACACATCTATTGCTGCTGTCTTTTGCAGTAGTCATTGTGGGGTGCAGACTGGCATGACTGAATTAGGTTTGGATGAATAACATGCAGCATGGCTGGGCAAATCTGGGGATGAAGGCTGCTTTCCAGCTAAGCTGTAGCAGCAGGCAGGGAGACATGGGGCTCTCCTGGGCCAAGAGACAATGGAGGTGCTTGCCTGGGACTGGGGAGGCCTGCTTCCAGCTCTGGATTGCAGAGAAATAGAGAGAGGCACGGATGTACTGGGGAGAGTACAGTGAAGGGCCACAAAGAAGAAGAAGGGACTGCAGCATCTCTCCCGTGGGGACAGCTAGGAGAGCTGGGACTGTTCAGCTTGGAGAGGAGAAGGCTCAGGAGAAAATTGTTCAAAGTATTAAAATAACTGAAGGGAGGGTGCAATGAAGACAGAAGTCAGCGGTGCTCAGTGCCACAACCAGAGGCAGTGGGCACAAACTGAAACATAAGAAGTTTCTTCTGAAGAACAGGAAATACTTTTTCACTGTGATAGGGACCAAGGGCTGGCAAGGTTGCCCAGGAAAGTTGTGGGTCTTCATCCTTGGACATACTCAGAACCTTCTTGGACATTTTCCTGGGCTCTATGTGATGCTGCTTGAGCAGGGAGGTTGGACATGATGCACTTCAGAGGTTCTTCTAAAGTCAAGCATCCTGTGATTCTGTGAACCTGTCAGTAGATAACTTAGATGGTTTACCTGGCTTTCAAAAGCCATCAGTTTGATATATTGATTTAGCAATGTTGCTAAATAACCTTCCAGTTAACATTGCAGAGCAAACAGAACTCCTACTACATGAAACAAAGGATCAGCAATGCAGAGAGCCTCAGTAAATCTGTAGATCTTATTTCTCTTATACATTTCTTTTTCTTTTCATATAAAATAATTCAGTCTGCTTTCCATATTTTGGTTGTCACTTTCCAAATTGCTTGCAGCTCTCATCTGTACCAAGCATCAAGATTTTTGTCATAGTCTGCTTTTCTCAAAACTCCTAGGAACACCACATGCTATTCTGATTTGTATTCCACCACTTTTGTGAAATATCCCCTTTGAATACATTTCATTTCTCAGATTATAATTTACAGGTTCTGATCTACACATGAAGTTATTTTTGCCCTGCCATATTTTTACCTCAGTGGGACTTGGAGTTTCAAAAGGCTGAAAAAGCCACATTCTTGATTCAGTGGTTCGTTGGCACTACCTACTTCCAATCCTTGGCCACCTGAAATTCAAGCCCCTATTTCAAAAAAGAAGTTGCTAGAATTTCAGCAAAGTAAGATGACTTTTTTTTTTTTTAATGTAGGCAAACAAAATGTCAACCAATTCTGACTACACAGTTGAATTATTTTTATCAAAATACGCTCCTTTCCTTCTCTTGTCCCTCATTGCCAGATTTCAAACTGACATGGTACTTAACCTGGAAAGAAAATCTAAAGGCCAACTACTGGTACTTGGCAAAACTATAAATAATTAAACTCAACATTTTAGGTGAAAAGTGGTAAACTTGATGATAAGTACTGTTAGTGCCATCTACCATAGGAACAAAGCAATGCACCACAAAAGAAAATTGAATAAGGCCAACCTTGTTTTCTGCTACTGCCATGGAAATCATTGGAATCCACAAGTCTCTAAGGCTCTTTATGGACCCTTTCTTCTCCTGAATCCTGCTTTTGCTCTGATTTTGCTACTGCAAGAGAGATCAAACAAAACCACCAGTATTCTTGAGCCTGGGTCCTCTTGTATTAATAGAATAGTAGAGAACAGGCACAAACCAGAATATCACATCAATGCACGAGTAAGAGTCTCAAAGGGAAATAGAAGAACACTTCCATTTCTAAAGCTGACCTACTCAATTTGATTGGATGACCAGAGAGGGAAAACTTTCCTGTGCTCATTCTGTAGCCTTCCTAGTTGGCTCTAAAAGATGCCCAGATAAAAGAACTGAACACTCAAATAGACTTCTATTGAATTTTAAATTCCCTGAAGTGCATTCCTCTTCTATCCATTCTAAAATCTATAGCTGTTTACTTCTAGCTGCTTCAGAAAGTGAGCTGCAGTGTCTGATGCTGATAAAAGGTATAAAAATGTTCTTGTAAATTGGAAATACTGAAATCTGGCAGCTTGTTCCATAAGGAATTACACTGCATAGACATGCAAAATTTGTCATCCTATCCATCTGTTCCCCAATGTGCATTTAAAAATGTTAAATCCTGAATGAAGCAAGGGAAAAGCACTGCATATTCTGATTCCTGGGAGTCAGAAGAAATGAGCACAGACTCAGCTATGTAGCAGAAGGGCTGTGGTGGAGACTTTTCTATGCTGTTGGCATGGAGAAATCTATATCCTCGATCTGCCCCTAGATGCCAGCAACGAATTCAGACTGTGAGCTGAACCTCCAGTTTCACTACAGTGTTGAATGCAGAACTGGTTTTCCTTATTATGTCCGAAAGTGGTCATGCAGTGCAACCTTTCATCTCCAATACTTTTATTTCCTCTCAAAGTTATGGTCCAAGACACCTTGATTTGAGTGATAACAGAGTTGACAACATGGATTAAAATCCTAGATTATTAGGATTTGATTATCCTGTCTAATGTCCATCTGCTTTTTGTGAAAACACTCTGAAATGCACACTTTTTTGGATGCCGAAGAACTAAACACTAATTTACCCTGTTCTGAAGTCTTAATTTAAAATATGGTGGAAACAATGGATATATTATGTTCCTTGGTCAGTGGAAGAGCTTGTTCAATCACGCTATAGTAAACCATCCTAATTGAAGGCCTCTGATCTTTTCCCTCTCAGAATCAGTGGAAATCAATTAATTGAGGAAGGAGGTGGAAGGGAATGTGGGTTTTTTGGACTCAGTTGAATGAGGTTATTGACACAGACTTTTAGCCATACACTGTACAGACCAAAGCACCCTTCCTGTGGCATGCCTTTGAAGGAATTCAGTTTTGCCTTTAAAAAATGCATCAAACTATCTCACATTCAGAGATAAATTATATACCCAGCTTTGAAGACTAAAAAAAAAAAATAATCCAGGAATTTTTGAATTTCAGGAGCAGACTGAATTGCAGAGAAACTCATATTTTCACATAGAGAAAACAACAGCGTTGATGCTCAAAGGATTTTTTGAGAATATTTGCAGATCTGTCTTGCTCGATGTGCCAGCTGTATTGAAATGTCTCTCTTTTCTGCAGCTTGCATAAAATTTTCCTTCTGGTAGTCAAAATCTGGGTGTTTTACCGGTCTTGACCTGAAAATATGTGTATCATAAATTTTCATGAGTTCTAAACTATTTACATTACTTGTAAATGCCTATTAAAAGTGCTGTGACTTTGACTTCATTTTAAAATACTTGACTTGATTCTAAAGCAGCTTAGGGCTTGTATTAATTAAAGTGTTTTTCCTATATATATATATATCCAATATATTTGATACAAAAAGAAAATTTTGTAGCTAAAATTATCAAATTCCAGTCTACAAGGTATTTTTGTGTAAAAACCACAAATAGGTTTTTTGAAGACGTGAAGAGCTGTAATTTGAGCACAAAGTGTTGTTAATATATTTATTCCCTGATTAGAGATCACTTCTGTAAATGCTTATGTATATTTCTGGGTGTAAATTCCTGTGGAACCACTTCTATGACCAACGCCAGGCATGTACAGAGGCTTTACAGGGCTTGGGAAAACAATCTCCTGGGTGTCTGAATATTCTTATTCTGATTCCTTTTTTCGGATTTCTTTGATGAATCCACGAGAGGGCAGTACACAGCAAGAGTAATGCAGATGAGTTTTACTGCAGCTTTCTGAAAAACAGCGCCCAAATCGTCATACTAAGGAGGCTTGTCCCCAGCACCATTCACTTTTGGTATTTAAATAAATAATTTGGAGTTAAGTCGGAAAAATTATTATATTTATTGTAATTCTGGTGAACTGTGTCTTCTGATGTTGTTAAATTTGTTTCCTATTTTCACAACTACAAGTTCTGTGTAAGTATTGAAATTTGAAGCAAACTGGATTTAGAAAGTAATCATTATACTAAAAGTGCAGTGGCGATAATAAAATAAACCTCAAATAAATACAGTGAATTAAAACCTGTAAAAATTAGCTATAATAAGTTATCAAGACAAGCCTAACAGCTGCTTCAAGACTTGAGATAGATTTAGGCAAGTACTGATAAGTACCTGAGGTTTTGTATTTGGGTAACAGAAATTTTGACACAGATTGTCTCATCCTATTAAAAGAAGCCATGAATACAAAGATTGTTGCAGTAACTGGAACAACTGAACTATTTAAATCTGATTAGAAATTCTCATTTAGACCCAAAGGCTTGCTTTGCTATATTTCTGATTGCAGCATTTAATTAATTGGTGATTAAATCACCTGTGCTTGTGACAATATTACAATGGCTTTGCAATGCAGTGGTGATGAAAAGGATGCACCTGATGTAGGATAAAAATTCAGCATATCTTTCTGATTGAATTATTTTAATTCTGCTTATTAGTTGAATGAAATTTTTCTGTCCTAATAAAAGTTTATGTTCTGAACGTTACTTAGCTAGTGAACTAATGAAACTAAGGATGTAAGTCAAATTGGCAGGAGGTTGTTTAAGCATTTCACAGATGCATTGTGTGATCCTGTCGCTTTTCTTTCCCGTGGCAGAAGATGTCACACTTCATTTGTCATACTTTAGGCTTGAAGTTTACCTTCAGTTAGAACAAGCGTGGAAACATTTCTGTAGATGCCTACCAGAGGTTCCTAACATTAACCTTTTCAACAACATCAGTGTATGCACTGACCACAATTTGCCTCATGTCCAGTCTAACCTGTGTGCTGTGCTCCTGCCTGTGAATGGCACAGGAGTGATGACTGCATGACTTGACCTGAGGAGAGCAAGCTGCAATGTGGCCCCAGTTGTTTATATGTGCTCTACATGGAGGCGTTTATTTTCTGTGTCTCCTTCTGGTGCACCGCAATTTGAACATTAGTACAGAAAACAATGACTTGTAGAGGCAGGTTATCAAACTCATGTTCTCCAGGAATCAGGCACAGGGAGTTCTGGGTGCAGGGCTATAGCCTTATTTTCAGAGATTGATTATGCTGTTCAAAGGTATTCATTTATCCTTGAGTTTGAGCTCTGCTCAGTCTTGAGAGAAGCAGTAATAAAGATCCTACATGTCACAGCTTGCAGATGGAGAAATAATAACCCTGTTTCTTTAATTTCCTGCAGGGATGTGGGTTTGTGTCCCACTGAGCTTGCCTGCATCCTCCTCCAGTGCAGGACCTAGCCAAGTGCATGTGAATATGTGTGTGTTTTTGGGTAAATAACCACCAAGGCACACACAGACAGGTATATACACACATACTCACACTCATATTCCCTTGCTCTGTTTTGTCTTGCATACAGAAGGGAGAAGGATGGGTGTTTGGATGGGGCTGTGAGCATGCAACCCGCTGTTTCTTCACAATTGGGATGAACAGAGGGGATACAAGTACAACTGAGCTGTAGAAAGAAGGAGCATGTTCTCTTTGAGGAAGGAGCAAATGAAGAGATTAAAAATTAGCAAAAAGCCACAGGAAGTGCAAGCTCTTAGTGCAACTGAACAAGTATGTGGGGGGAAAATTAGCTGTGTGCTTGTGGAATTAGATTAACTTAATGCAAATTTCTGCATGAAGTATTTAATGGTACACATTACAGAATAGAAGAAGGGATGGTGGAAGCAGAATTTTTGGTAGTTGTATGCGAGCTTCATAAGGAGACCTGTGCTCTCTGTGCAGTAGGACAGCAGTTGTAAGAGTGGGAGCTTTCAGGATGGGTTTGTAAAGCTTCTGGGGAGAAATGTCGTAGCGCTATTGGGAATGGTGAGAAGCACCAAGATTCACTCGACACAGATTCTCTTGTGAGGTGAACAGGAGAGAGAGGTTTATTACTTCAGATCTTCTTTTATAGACCGATATGCGAAAATCCAGAAAGGTAAAACTCTTATTGGTGAGTGAACTAACTCATCACCATCATTGGTCAGTGGCGTACACCACCCCGCAACCTTCTCTTGCAAGAAAACAAGGAACAGACAAACGGCACCTGCAAGGCTGTTTTCTATCTCTAAGGATTGTTTTAATTCCTCCTTATGAATTCTCAGGCCACTTTCTCAGGCAAGACTGAGAAACTTATGTGGCCTGCTTTTCCACAGGCTCTGTGCTCCCTGCTTTTGCTCATATTTAGCATGCATAAAATGTAAATGCCTTTCAGTGTCTCTCTGTGAAAAATACAGCATTAGTTCTAGGGGGACCAGGCTGAAGGATGCATGTAGTGATGCTGACCAGAAGACCACATCGTTAGAGATCCACAAAACAGCCTGAGCTGGGCTGCACACTCAGCTTTGCCTTCAGGCTGGCACTGTGCTGCCTTTGTCCCTTGGCTTCAGGACAGACTCAGCCCACTCCCTGTGAAAAAAGTGCCTGCAGGCAACTCCCACCACGTACCAGAGATTACACCACCTGCGTGGCTTTGCCTTTATCTAAAGGCACAGCAAGAAGTTCTTATGTGAACATCCTTTGTGTTTGATAGTAGAAATGATGAATGGAGTTGTTTTCTTGCAATAAAATCCTGTAATAGCTCAAACTACCAAAATTCTGTGGATGTTGTTTGCAGGATGAGCTACATGTGCATCAGGGAATAATTCACTGCTGAACATTCAGAGTTGGCAGCAGCAAATGGGACAAAAAATCACCTTTATTTTTCTCTCATTATAGTGTTATCTCTAATAAATAAAATCTTAAATGATACCTTGCAGAGGCCAAGTGCTTTCTTACTTGGATCATAACAGACCAGCAACTCTTCGTGCAAAACAAGGTGTCAGGTGAGAGACTGGCTGTATATTACCTGGGTTTTCTGAATTATATCCTTGACCTTCCCAAAATGAGTTCCAAAATTTATTGAGAAAGTCATAATTGGACTCTTTGACAATTCTTTGGAACTCTTATTACAGAATGATATCACTCCACAATACTAGGTTCCTTTTTTCCCTTTTCTTTCCACAAATTGGTGATAAATCTGAAGGCATTAATGTTACAGCTTGTAGACATCATGAGCAGGGAAGGAAGAGTTTAGCTCCATCTTGCCCTTTTAGTCATGAGAGGACTGCATAGGGCTTGAGGTCAGCATAAAACCATATATATCCTGTGAACTACTCCTGTAATTTATCCTTTGAATTGATTTCCTTTAGTTAGAAAAAATATTCTTTGAAATCTTTGTCACAATTAATCGAAATTGTGAAAAAAAAATGACCATAACAACAAAAAAAAAGTTTTCCTTTGATTTTTGGACCAAAAAGATAACTAGATCGTAGCTGAAAATGTGACTTTTGTAACTTCTTTGAAGTTTCTTATATTAGTAATTCTTGGTAATTTAATATTTTCTGATGTTCCAAGACCACAGTTTTAATTCACTTTAATCTGTGTATGAATAATTGAGCAGTAGCTTTTATATAGTGTTAGTCCAGTAGATCTACTGTTCCTAAGAATGTTCCCAAGCTATTTACATGAAATATGAACAGTTCTGCCAACAGAATATGATTAATCAAAAGAAATTGTAAATTATGTATGACACTTCTTTTTTCCTCATTAACTGTTCAAGTGATATTAAGTAAGTGGCATTAAATAAGGAGAAATAAGTTAATATAAGAAGTCCTTATGAAAATCAGATAAAAATAGAAGTGATAGGATATTGTATTGTTTGAGACATGTACTTTAATCTACAGATTATTGATAAAAATCATTCTCCTAATCATTATTGGCAGTGTAAATAGAATGGATGGAACATGTTCCCAAAGAAACACTTTTCTAAGTCATTCTTCTTTGAACTAAGTAAAGAAATTAGTATCTGAGGTGAATGTGTTGAGGTGATACATTTTTTCGTCATGATTTCTGTATGTGGAAGACATACACTGAGCAAGAGAAAAGAACAGAAAAGTAACCAAAAGGAGTCAAGATCAGTCCTGTTTGTACCATTGGGAGTGAGAACAGGAAAGGAGCAAGACCAAAGCCTCATGATGCCATACTCTTAATAACTGTTGCATTTATGACTACCAAGGCTATCATGAAGCAATGATTGAAGAGAAAGATAATATATTTGATTAGACTCACTGATATGACTGCAAAAAATGAAAAATCTCTTTTATTTAGACACATTGCGACTTTTTCAGCTGTCTTGTTCTGTGCCGGAAGCGACAGCACCTGTAGCTAAAACATAAAACAATGATTGAACAATGAATGAACTGTTAAGTCCATTCACTTCTAGATCCAGAATAACGTAAATGAGGAATTTTACTTAAGGATCCTTGTACTAGATAGGGCAGAGAAGTTTACTTTAGTTTTATTTTCTCAACAAGGGATACCCTTCCCTTTAGATTTATAAGATAAATCATCCTTACAGCAGTTATGTGGGAATGGATGGTTTTGCTTCCTGAATAGAGCTGTCTTTTGAACTGTAGAGATATGTGTGTGTGCCTTTCTGGGCATCAGGAGTTTGCTGTTGCTGTGTCTGGAAGTGAGCAGTGTTTTAAAGCTGCATCACAAATCAAACTCTGCCTGTTCTATTGTGATTTGTGGTGTAAATTTGAACTCTTTCCACTTGAGCTAAGAGATGTTGGATTCAAAGTAGCACTGAAGTCATCAATCTATGTAAGGACCTCCTGTGACACAGAATCATATGGTCACAGATGCATGTAATGGCTATAAAGTTGCTGAGTTTGGTAGTGCTGCTAGGCTCCCAGTCTGGAGTTTTGTGATGTATTGGATAAGCTCTGGTTGTTTTGTTGGTGTAATGGATAAATGATAGCTACGGGATGAATGAATCCTTGCCTCATAATCATCAAATCATAGAATGGTTTGTGTTGGAAGAGACCTTTGGTATCATGTATTTTATATCATGTAGTTCCCAGCCCCAACTCCTGCCACTAGTCCAGGTTGCTCAATGACCCATCCAGCCTCAACCACTTCCAGAGATGGGGCATCCACAGCTTCTCTGATCAACCTGTACCAGTGCCTCACCACCCTCAAAGTGAACAATTTATTTCTAATATAAATCTAAACTTGCCCTCTTCTACCTTAAGACCATTCCTCCTTGTCTTGTTACTACATGCCCTTGTGAAAAGTCCCTCTTCAGATCTCTTGTAGGCTCCCTAAGGTACAGATGTGAAGGTAAAGAGGTCCTTAATTTGGCTATCAAAGAACTTTGGCATATATGTTGTGTTCCCTTCATTCTCCTTTTATTGTTAATGGCTATCAATCCAGCATGTGGGAAAAAAGGCTACTTGGCCAGATATAAATCTGCATTGTTTCATAATTTTCCAGAGCATTTCAGAATACTAAAGAAACAAAGTTCAAAGAGCAAAAAAAACCCTACTTGGGATCAAGCAGGAGAATCAAACCATTAGAATGCCAACCTTTCCCAAGAAATGTTGATTTTATTATTCTTGTAAACAATCTTAAGAGCGAGTACAGAAAATAAAAGTGTACAAAAAAATAACTATTCTGTGTGTTCTTTCTCTTTTCTTTGAGAAAACTCAAAGAAACTTTTGTAACTTTGAAACAATTAAAGGTACATGTTGAAAAAGATGATTAAAACTTATTAAATATAGTGAGTACCTACAATTAAGACTTAGCTTTTCAATATGTTGTTTAGCTTTTCCTGTTTTCAGTGGTTTGTTTCCCTTGGAGTTTTCTTTTTTTTTTCTTTGATGTGTTACTCTAACAAAAGATTACTGTCAGAAGGCATACATTTATAAGACTTAATATTATCTCTTATTTGAAATTTTAATCAGGAAAACCCATACCTGACTAATTGAATACTTATATGACGTAGGGTAATCAAAAGTAGTGGAGAATGATACAATTTTCTCCTTTATTAGTGATGGAAAATTGAATACTTGCCAGCCCTCTACCCCAAATTTTTTTAGACTTTTCACATGAGAAATACTGTCTTGACTTTTTTTCCTGTGACACCCATCCAGTTTTGTGGCCGAGCATATCATTAGATGTCAGGGAAGGTCCCTTTGCCCAGGTTGTGTCCTCTCCCACCACCTTGCCCACCCCCAGCCTGCTTGCTCGTGGTCAGAGAGAGGAACAGAGAAAGCCTTGACCCTGTGCAAGCACTGCTCAGCAATAGCTAAAACGTTGGTTTGTTAATTAGCTCCATTGCCAGCCTGATCCTGCAAACCCTGTAGAATCTGAAAGCAGCCGCTGCAGCTCCCATGCATTTTCATGCTTAATAAGGGCTCTATGGCCTAGTTATTTAAAAAGAAAATAAATTAGAGGAAAGGATGTGAGCTCAGATTTAATTTTATATTTGTTGAAAATATGACTGTTATATGTAAGGAAGAATGGACTTAAAAGCTCAATTCAATATCACAGATAAAAATTCATATTCTCTGGTGAATATGCAAATGACATTTGCGCAGTTTCAATTTCTTATCTGGATGTCTGTCCTTATTTGCTCTTCAACTCTTGCTGCTATTTATTTGTATCATACACAACTGAGAGGTTGCTTTTTTTGGTGAGAAAATACAAAAAAAAAATGTTTATTGTTATTTAGGTATTTAAAATGTTTTTAGTCATCAGTTTGAAAATATAACCAAAACAAATATGTTTTTAAAATAGATGGTTCATTTCCCAGACTAGACAGCACTGGAAGATCTATAAATACCCTGCATGTGTCTGTCCTCTACTGGGAAATCAAATGATGTTAAAATACATTTTGAAGAGCTGTGATGATTGATATCTAAAATGTTGTGGGTTAATTTCCTACACATGTAAATCAGTCTGGAAGCTATGAAAAATGTGATCAAACAGCATCTGATACACAGCTAATGACCAGAGAGGGGCAACATCATTTCACTCGTTTTAAAACTTTAGATGCTCTTAAATGTTGTTCTGTCCTGATTACAGTTGCTACAACAATGTTACAAGATTGGCAGGGGATCGACTACATTTAAGACATATTTTCCAGTGGCATATCAATGATCTTTTGTTCCTCCAGTTCTGTCCTACAAAATGACTCAACTTGTTCTGTAATTTACTCAAATGTTCCTCATGAACATTTTTGATAGTTCTCATGTATTTTTAGGTTTGTGAACCATGGTGGTAATCATTACAATTTCTGCTTCAAAGCTACTCTTTTATCACTGTCTAGTGCCATTAGAAGCCTTCAGCTTCTGCCTTTTTTTCCAGGGATTTTTTTTTTGCATACAAGGGAGTCATTAAAATCTTTCAATAAGTATCAAAATAATTGCACTATCAGAAGTTCTGTTTGCCAGTTAGCTGATAAATTACCAGGGCAAGTAAATAAAAGGATGTTTGGTACCAGAACTGTACCCAGTTAGAGAGATAATTCTTCTGCTAGTCATCATAGGAAAATCACTGAGAGTGACTGAACACTAGCACAGGTTATTCAAGGGGTGTGTGGAATCACCATCTTTGGAGATATTCGAAAGCCATCTGGGTGTGGTCTTGGGCAATTGGCTTCAGGATGCCCTGTGTGAGTGGGCATGCTGGATCAGATGAACTCTGGAGTTCTCTTCCCACCTCAGCTGTTCTGTGATTCTGTGCAAGAAAATATATTTGCCTTCACACACAACCCAAATCCAAACCAAACAAAAAGCTCCATCAAATTTAAAATGAGCATATTCAGAATAACTCTGTGAAAATATAGACCACACTTTTATAATTCTACGGTATAGACCAATTTATTTAGTTTTAAATTACACAGCAAGATTTAATGTTGGAGTTGAATTTTACTTCTCCCCTAGAAATACCCTCAGGATATGTAAATGTGAATTACAGAGGTAAAATTCATGGCCAAATCTCTGGGACCCTGAGATGGCTACAAAAATTATTTTACTAATGCCTAAAACCTCCTTAATTATTAACTTTAATAAACACTTTTCAGTTATTCTCACACAGGTTATATATTGTTGTGTTATTGGCTTTGAGCACTTAGATAAATGCTTAAATTTTAACTCTGCTGATTCTAATTATGTGTTCAAGGACAAATATAATACTTAATGTATTTAGGAAAGTACTTACACATATGAATGTGTATGTGATGGGAGGATGAATGATATGCAAATGGTCACACATGGCTGGTCAGTGCCATGCCACTGGGCCATCAGTTCATGGTTGGGCCTGGCTCTGGGGAGCCCAGGGCCAGGCAGAGCAGGGCTGGGGGAAGCTGCAGACCAGCCCTGCTGTTGCACAACTGGAGCAGGGTGAGGGGAGCCCTGGGGTGATGGGGGGTCCTGGGCCAAGGGGCAGCATGGAGTGAGCCCTGGGGAGTCAGGACACGGCTGCCAAGGCTGGTAAGGGACCTGAGAAAATATATGTCTCTGTACTCACCCTTGACAGAAAATACATGTTTTAATACTCTTAACTGGAGGTTTCTGTCTGTGAGTTTTTAAAGATTGAAATGGCAAAGTAGAGTTGGTCATCATTATGAGTTTGTGCAATGGCAATCCCATAGAATCACAGAATAATTAAAGTGGGAAGGGACTTCTGGATGCCCTTGGATCCAGAGGGTCTGCCTGGAAAAGAAAACCCAGAGCCAGCTGTCCAGGACCCTGTTCAGGCATCTGATCTCTGGCAGAAGATTCTAGAAAGAAAATGGGATGGATTTTTGTCTTGCTTCAGGTATCCTGAGCTCACTGAAGGAACCAACTGGGATGTTTTCAAGCAGTTAGACAGCACTTTGTGTTTCAGATATTTCCTTGTGTCAGTCACTCCTATGCAGTCTCTAATTGATTAAGATAAGATTACTGATTCCCTGCTGTATACGTAATGGATTTTTTTTAGTGTGAAATAAGTTATATCTTACATATATTTTTGCTCTTTAGATCTTCAACACAGCTGTTCTTATGTACATGCAGTTCCAGGAGAAAACACCAGACATTGCACTTTATTCTAAAGGCTGATAATTTCTTTCATGGCAAAGTTGATTCAGAAAATTTTCTTTGTTTGCTTTAGATTGGGGAATTGTTCAGTTAGGTGACATACTGTTTAATCACACAGCAGATGTCCTGCTTTTTTGTTTTTTCAGGTACTGTGCCAATGCCTGAACAGAATCTGTAGGTTTTGGTTTGCATAAGTACAGCTGTTTACATGGCTAAATTCTAGGTTAAAAATCAGAGCAGGTATATTTCGCATTTGGTAGTTTGCAGATGTTGTCTTATTGATTCTGCTTTCTTTTGTGGGAGGTTGAGAAAACAGGGAGGATCACAACAAAGAAGGAGCTATAATCTGAAGCAATAGCCCTGCTCCAGCTCTATGCAGGACAGACCACACCAGTTAATATCCCAGCACTGGGGATAAACAGGACAGAAATAAGGAAGCAACTTTTAACCTCTTGAGCAACAATCTGAGACCAAACTCCAGAGGTAAGGATTCAACAGGCAGAAAAGGTTTTCTGACTAGAGATACTGGGATACTTGGATAACGTTTGATGCTGGGAACGCTGCTGACACCATAGATTTGTGGTGTATTCGTTACTGTTGGGATGCTGGTGAAGTTTGGATGCAGATGAAGGGAATTTCTGAAGATCTGTAAGAAACAGTGTGGTGAGACTCCCAAGTCTCTGGGGACAGCTGCTCTGTGTATGCATGCAGGGAGAAATGTCAAGGGCAGGCTTGTGGAGTGGGAAGCTATGGCTGTACAGTCAAAGAGCTATTATGAACAGACTCCAGAATTAATTAATTCCCATAAATATTTAATTACTGATTTGGGTATTGAGAGAGAAGATAAGTATTGAAATACTCAGGCAAAACACATTTCCTTTACTGAGGCTTAAGTTCACTCCAGATACCATTACAGATTCACAGAATGACTAGGTTGGATGAGACCTTCAAGATCATCAAGTCCAACCCAGCCCCAACACCTCAACTAAACCATGGCACCGAGTGCCACATCCAGTCTTTTTTAAAACACATACAGGGATGGTGACTCCATCACCTCCCTGGGCAGACAATTCCAGTACTTTATCACTCTTCCTGTAAAAAACTTTTTCCTAATATCCAACCCATATTTCCCTTGGTGCAGTTTAAGATTGTGTCCTCTCGTTCTGTCAGTTGCTGCCTGGAGAAAGAGATCAACCCCCACCTGACTACAGCCACCCTTCAGGAAGCTGTAGAGAGTGACAAGGTCACCTCTGAGTCTCCTTTTCTCCAGGCAGAACAACCCCAGCTCTCTCAGCCGTTCCTCACAGGGTTTGTGTTCCAAACCCCTCACCAGCCTCGTTGCCTCCTCTGGATGCGCTCAAACGTCTCAACTCCTTTCTGAACTGAGGGCCCAGAACTGGACACAGCACTCCAGGTGTGGCCTCACCAGTGCCCAGTACAGGGGGAGAATGACCTCCCTGCTCCTGCTGGCCACACTATTCTTGATCCAGGCCAGGGGCCATTGGCCTTCTTGGCCCCCAGGGCACAGAGCTGGCTCGTGTTCAGTCAGCTGTCACCAGCACCCCCAGGTCCCTTTCTGCCTGGGCACTGTCCAGCCACACTGTCCCCAGCCTGTAACATTGCAGGGGATTACTGTGAATAATTTCTTTCATTTTCTTCATCTTCACTTCCTTTGTTGTCACTGAGGGTTACTCCCAATCCCTTTTGTGAGATGATGGGTGGCAGAGGTAGTTTGGATCTATGTGTAGCAGTTTCCTTCTGCTTCTCCTTACTTCTTTTCTTTTGCTGCCTTTTATATTTTTCCATTGCTCTATCTGGTCTTATCCATGGGACTATAGCATATTGTTGGCTCATGTTAATGCTGTCCTTCAGAATCCCCAGGTCTTTCCCTCCAAAACCGTTTTCTATCTTGTTGGATGCCAGTACTTGCTGATGCTTCCATGGTGCAGGACTTGACATTCTCTCTTGTGGGAACGTAATAGTTTCTTTTTTTGTTGAAGTGCCTCTGAATAGCAGTACAATGGTCTTACATATCCCTACTTCTGGTTTTGTGTCTTGTGAAAACTTGCTGAGGATGCACTCTATCCCATAATCCAGATTATTAATGAAGTGGATGAACAGTGGATCCAGTACAGCTCCCACATATATCCCTATAAACTCACCTCTACCCAGACTTTGTGCCAATGATCGGGCCCTGTGAGCCTGGCAGTTCAAAGAACCCCAGGATGATTGACAGGGGAAGGGACCTCTGGTGCTCTTGTGTTCCAGCCCCCCTCAAGGGGGCTCAAGTAGGGTCACCAAGAGCCAGTTGCCCAGGACCGTGTTCAGATGACTCTTGAATATCTCTAAGAATGGATATCTCTCTGGGTAAGGAGTGACAGTGCTAGGTCAAGCTGAAAGTGGAAAAGTGTTTCCTGACATTCAGAAGGAACCTCCTGTGTTTCAATATGTGCCCATTACCTCTGGTCCTGGCACAGCATGCCACTGAAAAGAGCCAGTTCTCTCTGCTTTAGAATAGAATTGTCTAGGTTGAAAGAGACCTTTAAGATCACCAAGTCCAACCATCAACCCAGCACTACCACTGTAACCCCTACACCACTAAACCATCACCCAGATTCTGACAGCTCTTGAACATCTCCAGGGATGGTGGCTCCACCACCTCTGTGGGCAACCTATTCCAATGCCTGACCACCTGAACAATGAAAAAAAAATAAATTTATCTCATCTGAATCTCCCCTGTCTTGGCTTAAGGCTGTTTTCTCTTGTCCTCTCACTGCAGGCATGGTAGAAGGGACCAGCCCCCACCTCACCACAACTTCAGGGATTTGTTGAGAGTAGTGAACCTGAGCCTCTCCTCGAGACTAAATAACTCCCTCAGATGTTCCTCGTAAGACACATTCTCTAGCCCTTTCACAAGCCCTGCTGCCCTTTGCTGGACATGCTGTAGCACCTTTACTACCTCCCTTCTAGTGTACATGTACATGGATGAGATCCAACCCTTTTCCTATCCAGAGCCTCCTCTTCCCCAGGCTACAGAGCCCCAGTCTAGGCTAAACTGACCCAGATATCTGTAGTAATGATATCAGATCAAGTTCCTGTATTATGAAATGTGTCATGTTTTATCAAAGAATGACACAATAAAAAGGATATTTTCTACCAAAAGGAATGCAGGCCTTGGGATTTAGAGCTGTACTTCAGAAGTGGCTCAATTTCTTCATCCAGGCAATATGATCGTCCAAGGCTTAGTACTCTGAATCTTACTGCAATAATTCCTTTCATTTGCTTGATAAACCTCAGCTCATCAGTCCTTGCTGGAAGTCCAAATCCTGCATCTGGCATTATTTATGGAATTTATTCCATCAATTTCATATATTTCACCAGGCATTTATTTATGGAATAAAGTACCAGGGTTGTAACATCACTGTCTCACAGGGAAGCCAAACAGTACTAGCAAGTGGTGTGCAAATCTGTGATAACTCACTGGAACAGCAGGTCTTACAGCTGTGTTATGTATTACCTTCTCTGTAATGTAAAAATAAAATCTTTTTTACTGCAGTAATTTGAAAAGAAATGGAAAAGATAATCATTGAGGCAACATTATTACTGTAACAGAATAAATTCTGTTGTCTGAGAAGGGAAAACCTATCAGATATTACAATTTACAAAGATTAGCATAGGTGTTACTGTTTAGTCTCCTATGGTGAAATTCCTGCCAGTGTAGGATTCTTGCCCTTTACTGATAATTCTGGTTTACAATAGCAGCAAAATTTGTCTCTTTTCAGTAGGAGGTATTTTGTAGAAACTGCCAGGTATTTTTATGTTATGTGAGCAAGGAAGTGTGAGTTATGAATGCCCATGAAAACTATAAAAGCTGCCAGAAAAAAAAAATAAATAAAAGCCTCTATTGATTTAGGGGTTAGTGGTAGTCAAGTGTGTAAATGGAGCTAATAGCTGGTAAGTACCCAGAGGTGCATGTAGTGAAATGGCTTAATGGTGCTTGCACAACAAATTAGTGGTAAACTCCAGATTCAGTTATCAGGTTACTGTTTTCTGGCCATGTGTCTTCATCATGTATAGTGAAACATTTTTTAAATTGTAATTTCATATTGTTGACAGAACATGTTTATGTACTTTTTAGCTGCACAAACATTTCTGCAGTTCCTTCCAGTGGTCACGGAGCACCTGTCCAGGAAACTCTCTAGAGTCCAAACAATGCCATAGCAGCTGAGTGGGAATTCTTACTGTGGAAAATAGAAATGCTACTTCCACAGGAAATTCCTAATCACCTATTCCCATAGCTGCCATAATGCACTTATTGCTACATGGCCTTTATAGATGGCCATAAATGGTTGCTGATCCACACCTAACTTGCACTCAAATTACTGATTTTTCAGCACTCATAAATCAGTGTGCTGCCACTGGCAGACACATTTATATCCTGCATCTAACAAGGTTTTTTTCTTAGAGCAGCATTATCCTGCTGCTGAACATAAACAGTTCTATTAGGCATAGAGTGCTGCTTAAC
This sequence comes from Parus major, assembly GCF_001522545.3. Lineage (NCBI taxonomy): Eukaryota > Metazoa > Chordata > Aves > Passeriformes > Paridae > Parus > Parus major. The sequence goes on from NC_031769.1 coordinate 117,421,168, forward strand.
TCAGCTAATAATGAAGAAGAGACTAATATTGAGACACTGGTTGGCTTCTTCTCAGGTTTCATTGCTTCTTGGCAGAACAAAAGTGTTTCAAAATCAGCATAGTAGGCAAGTTGTGCATTCCATTCATAAGGAGAAGTTACTCAGTGATGGATGTCATACCAGCTAAGAATAACAGAGTAGCCAGCAGGTTGAGGGAGGTAATTCTTTCCCTCTGTCCGGCACTTTGGAGACTGTTGCTGGAGCACAATACTCAGTTTTGGGCTCCTCAGTACCAGACAGACACTGACATGCTGGAATGAGTCCAGCAGGGAGCCAGCAGGAAGCTTAAAGGATACAAGAAGTGGCAGAGAGAACCAGATGGCTTTGTTCAACCTGTAGAAGAACAGGCAGGAGTGGTGCTGCGCTCTGTAACTCTCTACAAATTATGGAGAGAATAAGCCAGAATCTTCTCCGACTTATACAGTGGAAGGATGGTGGATGATAGACACAAGTAAGAATATGGAAAGTGTTGATGCCACATGGGGAAAAATACTCACAGGACTGTAAAACACTGGAATTGGTTTACCAGAGTAGTAGATACTACAAACTCAGTTGCCTAGCTTTCTCTCATCCTTGCTTTGAGCAGGATGTTTAATCTAGGAGTGCTAGAGGTACTTGACATGTATATGATTTTTTGATATATATTACAGTAATAATTCTTTACTTCCTTACAGACCCCACTATAGGGGTCAGGAAAAAGTATTTTATAACTACAGATAAACCCATACGGATTAGACAAATCCTGTCTGATTGACTTGTCTGGATTCAGAATTGGTTATTATCTGGTCCCACAGTGCAGGGAAATGAGACATAGACTCCAAATCCAGATTTACCTAGGCAAAGTATTTTTTAAACTCTTGAATTAGTAGTCATACATGTGAAATAAAGGAACTTTCTCATAATCTCAGAGGGCTGCAATCAACTTGCCCCAAAATTGGGGAATGTTGTTGTCTTGAACAGTTTCTACTTGAAGTGCAAGGACTATTGCTTTGACTACCTTTCTTCCATTATAAATAGCAATTAGCTAGTAACAAAAATAGCACTGTGTTACCTTTTTAATCCCAACCTTAGCATTTAACATCATAGGCCTTTTCCCCTACAGAAAGGGTAAGACAATAAACATGTACCAGGTCCAGTTACGTTGCTTAGTGCCTGAATGCTAGTCATTCGGATCATACCACAAAGAAAAGATTATTTTTAGAATTGATATATCAAAGTGGTTGTGTTAACTAAATCCTGGAAGTTAGAGGAGCTGAATGAGTAAGTTTGTCTTTTAAAAAAACCCAAAAAAACAGCATTCCACATCCTTGTCCAATCAGTGTTGCCTGAAAGAAATTTCTACTGCTAGGGTTGACATTTCATAATTCATTGGGGACAAACCATGTGAATATATTAATAAAGTCATATATGTTATCATGGTGGGTAGAAGTAAAATAGGAGGTTAACAAGAAAGTGACTCAGAGCAAATTACTATGTTTTATTAGAAGTATTCTATTTATTATTTATGTGTAATCATTTTATGAATGACAAGCTATGTATACTTATGAAGAAATCTTTGTGGTTTTATTTAGTTCATAGATTTTTTTTGGCAGTGATTTTTTGGCTTATTTTTAATATTTTGTTTCCTTTTTCTACCTTTCTAGGGAAGAAAAGTGCATTAAAACATGCAGCAAAATGTCTTTTTCTTGTACACAGCTAAAGAAGATGGGTGATAGTTCAAGTAGGGCTATGCTGTTAGTCCATATTTTTTCTGAGTCTTTAATGGTCAGTGAAGCTAATAGAGTTATGATGATTTATGTCAGCTGATGATCTAACCTTGTATAGTGTTGTTTTGTGGTTGAAGCACATGGCTTGGCCTGCAGGGCCTTGTCTTGTTCCCTGTTTGGACAAATGAACAAAGAACATCCACATACAAAAATCATAGTTTGTTTGTGAATTATCTTACTATTAAATAATAAATTTAGCACCATTTTCACAAACCTATAATTCAGATTTTTTTTCTTATTAACTCTGCTTTTAAAAACAGAAGGTTTTAATTCTTCATACAAAAATCTAGTAAATGAATACTGGAACCCTCTGCTGTACTTGGCCTTTATCTCTGGGCATGTCCAGTCTTACTCTGCTTTTCTGCTGATAAGCTCTAAGTTTGTAAAGCCTTCATTTTGGCAGAGGCTTCATCTTTTGACAGCAGCAACCCTACCTAGGGAAGAAAAAATTCAGATTTCTCTGTAGTAGTTATCATTCTTTCAGCTCTTTAATAATGAAAATGCATCAACCATAATAAAATCCAAATTAATTTTTCAGCTTAAAGTTGTCTTTTTATGATTGATAGGTCTTGCTAGAGCCCTTAGTTTGGAATAGTTTCAAAAATATTTCTCTGGTCTTGTACTCTCTGAAGGGCTGGAGATGCAAAATATCTGCTTTGGGTATCATCAACATTAAGTCTCTGGAGTATAACAGCAGTTTGTTCTGTACTTTCAGCTTTAACCAATGAACTCAGTATCTCAGCTGTTTTTTATTATCTGTGGAAGTTGCTGCATGGCAAAAGGAACTCAGAGAAAAGAGTAGCTTAGCTGTCACTTACCTTATAGCACATCATAACTTGAACAGTCTGTATTTACCCTTGGTTTGCCAGAGACAGAGAGATGGTGCAAGTACTGGTTACTTAAAAGAAAATGGAAATCTTGAGACCAGTCAAATGCTTTTTGTTTTGTTCTGGTATTGCCAGTGTGACTTGTGTTCTGCTTACATGCATGTCTAGCTTGCTTCTGGACATCTGCTTTATGTTACCTCTCCTTGCCTGCTCCCCACCCTCTCTCTCAAACACATTTTTGGGAGCATAAAAATAATTTCTGACAAAGTATGAATTGAGGTGAGTCTTTTTTTTTTTTGGTCTTGAGCTTTAAGTTAATTGATTTTTTGAGGATCCTGTATCAATTAATCCAGCAATGATAGCAAAATACAAAATCTTTAAATCCAATTAGACCCTTGTTTAGTTTAAGATTAATTTAAGATTTTCAGCAAATATTGACAGTATCTTACACTGCACATGCAGTGACTAGAGAGATAACTGATAAATTTTACACTTAAAGAAAAAGAAAAAATACCTAAGTAATTTTCCAAGAGTAAGAATATTAAAATACTTGAGAAACCCTCACGAATTTTTGAACATCAAAACAAAGATTTTTGTTAAATAAAACATTTAATGTATTAACCTCTGAATAACAATAGTCTTTGCTCTCTGAGGGACAAAAGTTCCTTACTAAGATGTGGTAAAAATATCTCTTGTATCAAAGGTATTTCAAGCTCAAGGAGAGCCTTCAAGTGGGTCTAGATGTAATGTACTTGCTGAAATACAATGGATGCCTGTAAAAGTCAGATACAAACCTGTCTTATAGCTTGTACCAGCTGATGAATGTCATGTTCTTTCCACCTTCTAAGTCCTTCAAAATAACTGCATATGTTTATATAACAGTTCAACAACTAGTGTTGGAAACTTATTGATGAGTTACTGCCCTGTGATTAAATATAAGTGAACAAATGTGCTGCACTCTTTGAGAACTTCCTGTACATCAGCCAACATAATTCCTGAAATCTCTTATTTAGTTTCTTCTTATTACTTATTTATTTTTACCCTAGAGTAAACTGAATGGAAATTCATAACAGTTTTCTTTGTGTCATACTTTAGCTAAAAGCCAAAGAAGTGGTTGAGTCCTTTTTCTGTCATTGTTTCCTCATAAACCCGTTGCTCAATCTCTCTTTGGCTGCTCTGCAGAGATCCCATGTACAAATCAAAAAAAGTGTTTTAATTGATCAGCTATGGCTTCTCTTGCATGTAGAGATAAAGATAACTAGCAGCATAAAAGACCTTTTATTTCTTACCGAGATGGGTTTTTTTGACATTAGTTGTATAAATGGTATTTCTCTTATTTCAGTTTGCATGGTGTATAATGATTTTTATTTCTTATTACTAGCTTTAAAAGGATTTCTAAATAGCTAATGTGAAGAAGCTGCAATCAGATGTCCTCAAATTGAGGTGAAGTAATTTTCCTCAGCTGTTCTTTCTGTTCTTCTGCTTAGACATTACACCAGGTGAGATTTTAGTTTAAATAGCCTTCATCGGGGTACCTAAGCTGGGATTGAGTCTTGGGAAGACTCTTTTTATTTTGTAATGGGGGCTTCAGGTAAGGGCAATTTCTTCCTGAGCTAATGAGAGTTTTGTGAGAAAATCTTGCCATGCATTTGTGTTGGTACCTGGTCTTTTAATGCCAATTTAAAGTCAAAAGATACTTGGACTAATTCTGCTCCTGTTTTGGGATTCTGTGTGCATGATGGCTTATTCTAGATAACCTTCAGAAGAAAAACTAGCTGTAGTGGTCACTTGTCATTCTAGGACTTGGATGGCTTTTGCTGCAGGATTTCTTAAATGTACAATTTATCCCCACAGGGGAAGTCAAATATGTTCATTTAAGTGAAATGAAAATCACCCTTTTTATTAAGAGCTAGAATCTCTATATATAATTTTAGATTTATTTTTTGATGAATCAGGTTTTGATCATGCATCATTAGTTCTCTCCATGTTAAATAAATCTGAATGTTAAGATTTTGTTTGCTCCAGATATTTGCTGTGTCTCTTATGCTGGGGGGAATAAAGTTATTAAAAGCCTTGTGGATACATACACATTGTCTATAAGAAGCTATATACACACACTGTAAGAAGCTTCTGGAAAAGCTTTGTTGGTGAAGTCCTGTGCATTCATATTTGGGAGAGCAATGTTGTGGCAGCATGGGGAAAAAAAAAAATCTGGTTTTAGTAAGGAGATCATCTTGTATTCAGAATACCTGCAGAAAGCTTCTGATTATATGAGTTCACTCATTACATTGATTATTATTTTATAGAGAAAATTATAACTTACTATGCTGGGGCTATTTGCATGTCTTTGTGGTTAAAGTACCTTTATCTTTCTTCCAAAAAACCACAAAGGAAGGTTATAGAACTGATTATTTTGGTTCATTCTGTACATATAATGACTTCTCTTTAAGACCTGTGGTTGCAAAGTTGGTTTGGTGTAAATTCTGTGGTGAATGAACAGACAGTAATATGTCAAAAGTGAACTTCGCAGTTTATTTACATGCCAACACTTACTTCATGACACTTTACAGTTAGTCCCATGCATATTAACCTTTTAATGACACAGTATGGTTCTAGAGCCACCTGTAAAGAAACTGTTGGGTTTTTTTTCTGGTCAACTCTTTTAGTGTTTGTTATCACTTTTTTTTTTTTTTTTCCATGGGCCTCTTAGTAATTCTTAAGGAGTTTTGGTTTGGTTTTGTTTTCCCTTTTTTTAATATAAAAATTTATTTCAGCTCTCTCTGAAAATAAGGTAATTTTAAATTCCCAGCTGGACTAAGGAATCCTTTACAGTGCTGTAAAAAATGTGCCCTGCAGAACACTTGACTTCATTCTTGTGTGATACTCTAGCTGTCTTGCATTGATATCCATCAGTCAGTGGCAACACAGAAACAAATCCATGGAGTTTTCCCATAGACACTGTAAATGTCATGGCAGATCACTGAAGTTTAATTGCTATCAACTGTCATGAATAAGGTATTTAATAAGGAATCTTGGTCCAGGTCATCAGATAGGCCCACAAAGATGACTAAGGAAATGGAGGATCTCACATACGTGGAGAGGCTGAGGGAGATGGGACTATTCAGCCTGGAAGCAAGAAGGTTCATGGGCAATCTTATCCTAGATTCTAAATTCTTGGTGGGAGGGAATGATGAAGAGGGAGCCAGACTTTTCTCACTAGTGCCACCTGGCTGTATGAGAAACTATGGGTACAAATTAAAACCATGAAATCCTGATTGAACACAAGATTTTTTTTTTGTTTGTTTGTTTTTTTTACTGTAGAATAATGGTCAAACACTGGCACATATTTCCCACAGAGACTGTGGAACTCAATCTGTGGAGTTACTCAAAACCTGGCTGGACAGCCTATCCTGCTGCCCTGGGCACTCTGCTGCAGGAGGGTTGGACTAGATCTGAAGAGGCCACATCCATCCTCAGTTATAGGCCATACGTGTTGCCATATTTTTTCCATCGGATTCCAAGTAGAAATCCAACTTGTCCCTCAAATACTCTTGGACCAGAATAATTCCTGCATTCCAGAGTTATAACATGCCATGGGAACAGTATGATTTTTCCAGTTTCTCTAAATCAGTGTCTTTCCAGATAGGGAACTAGCATTGTTGTCTCCCACATGCTAGCATAATCAATACACTGTTTTACATAGCACTACCTGTCTAAAATACAGAAACAAGTTATCTACTAGTCAAGTTTCCTGGTACCTCACACTGTAAAATTGGTTCTTTAGTTGCTTAAAATGTCTTGTTCAGGGTAAATTTTTTTGTTTGTCTCTATATTCTACCTTTCTTCTACTTCATCCTTTTTTACTTGATTTTGGTGTAGTGAAAACTACAATTGGAGCAATTTAGCTTTTTCCTGAAACTAGGGGAAAAGAGTAATTTGCCCCATGTCTTTATTACTTCAAGCAGGTTGTCAGGAAAATTGGCTGAGCCTGTAGGCACGTATGTTTTCCATAGATTGTGTCTGGTACTTAGAACAACTTTTCCTATCATTGCACATCTGCTGTGGGTTTTGCTGGGTTCAGTGGCTTTAGATGAGTCATAAAAATCTCTTGTGTGCTGTCCCTAATGCTTTTGCTGGCCCAGATAGCTGGAGCTGCTTGCTTCAATGAAGGAGCATTGTGTGAGGGCAGCAGGAGCGTAAACTAGGACAAGAATCACTTTGGCTTTAAGGTCTCCTGGAAGTGAGATAGAAACATGTAAAGGGAAGAATTCTTGATTTTTAGTTCTATAGATGATGGGAAAGAAAGATGAAGCTGCTGCTCCTGCCTCTTTTAGCTGTCACCTTGGTCTGTGAGTGTGCGTGGGAAGTGTGAAAACCAATGGCACATGGCTGGAGCCGAGAGCACAGGGGAATGTCTGAAATCAAAAAATGTAGTGGACCCTTATTTCTGCTTTCCTAAAAGAAGGAGAGAGTGTTTTTTGATGGGAAATTTAACTAGTTTGAGGCATTAGGCTATGGTTGAGAGTAGGGCACCCCTGCAGAAGGGTCCCCACATGCATTCAGGAGTACAAAACAATAGCGTGTTCTACTCCAGTGACTTTGGATCCTTTTTTCTGGTTATCACTTGAGAATTTCATCATGGGGCTCAGTGGGTGATTAGAAGTAGTCTTCTTGATGCTAATGCAAGCAATTGTGAAACACCTATTCTCCTCCATAGAATCTGGGTAAATGCCACAGACTTTGGGACACTGTCTCACTGATGAAGCCCACCAAGAGGGTGAAAAAGTTTTGAGGTAATCATCAGACATTTTGTCTATTTTTAAATAGGTTTTCTAAAGAAAAAAGCTTCAGTGAACTGTGTTTGGCTTTTCAATCCAACAGTCCAAATTTAGCAGGGCCATGAGGTACTCAAAAAGTGAAGTTTTGATTTTCATGAAAATCAGTGTCTGCTTTTGAAGTGGACTAGCACCATATTGAGGAAGGAGCTATGTTGAGGTCAGCAGGCAAGTTCCAGGCTTATCTGCACATGCATAAATGGCTGAGCAGGATACATATGGTAGAATTTGTCTCAGCAACTGCTGCTCCTTGCCTTGGCTTTATGCACAGGAGCTGTTTGTGTTTGGGAAGGGGAGGATGCAAGGAAGTAGGTCACATTCAAAGAAATAGGCTTCTTTTTTTTTCCCTCTGCTCTTTGGGAAACTTATTGTGGGAAGCGTATCCTCTGTTTCACAAAAAATGTCTGAGGCAGACAGCCTGATGATGCCCAGTTATTAGAACACAAATGTCTTTGCTTATTCTTTCCCACTAAAGGACTCCTCTCAGTGCCTCAACTAGTTCTGCAGCTGTAGAAGAGTTTTACTCTGAAGTTTTCATTTTATTCTGTTCCTTTAGGATGCTGCAGGCTTAGAAAGATAGTTGATATGGAACATGTAGGTTTGAAGACCTGTATTTTCTTTCTAGTCACAAACTGAAGAGCTAGCCATAGAAAACTTCAGCTTTCATCAGTGGTCTTAAAATTCACGATAGTGTCCTGACATATTTCAGTCTTCAAGAAATCTGTTCCCCTTGTCTAAAGTAGCTGTATACTTTTTGCTAGCTGTTTGAAATACCTACTGAATTATTTTTTATTATTTTAATATATCATGCCAATCAGATAGGCAGATAGGAAAACTGTATAATGTGGAGACATGAGCTGTCTTCCCTAGGACATGGCACTTTGTTTCAATAAACAAACAAACCAGTCAACCTAAATCCCCTCAGTATCTTCAAAGAACTTCTCTGTACCTGCTCAGCACAAGCTTAGCTGTGTATGTTTGTTCGGGGGAATATCACAGCTCGTATTTTTAATACATATTGTAACACACATCTCGTGGGAAGGCGTGGAAGGGGAAGTTGAAATGGCTCTTTGCTGATGATAAAATCAAAACAAAAACAACTGCCGATTCCCTGGACAGCCAGCTTGCTGGGACATTTTTATAATTCTTTTACTCTCTTGTTGGAGGTCTCCAATTAGCCTCAAACTGGAGCTCGCAGCTTGTGTGTGAAACAGGCAGCTGCTGGCACGCAATCCTCCCTGAAGTTGTTTCCTTTCCTTTTTCCTGAGATTTAGCGAAGGGGGGGAAGGGGTTGGAGTCACATGGATACAAAGCTTTTGATTAATGTCCAAGTCTGTGCTGCTGCGGAGGCTTTCCAACCTCTCAGCTAGCAGGGCGAGCTGGGAACCAGTGACCGCTCGTTTCCTCCAGGCTGTGTCCCCTTCCTGACGGGAAAGGAGCGCTCTGCGGGGCGGCTCGTCGCCTCCGGAGCTCGGGCGGCCGCGGGAGAGGAGCGGAGAGAGCGGGGGCTGGGGACCGGCCGGAGCCCGGCCCCGCTCCGTAACTTGCCGGGCTCTTTTGTTGTCCTTGTCCGCAGCGCAGCGCCGGGGCGCTCGGGGGAAGGCGGCGGGCTGGGAGCACCGATCCTCCTCGCTGCACCATGACAGAAGAAAGCAAGGGAGAAGGCAAGGGGGAAAGCGGGAAGGACTTGGAGAAGCAGCTTCGCTTACGCGTGTGCGTCCTCAACGAGCTGCTCAAGACGGAGCGGGACTACGTGGGCACGCTGGAGTTCCTGGTGTCGGTGAGCGGCGGGGCCGGGGCCGCGGGGAAAGGGCTGCACCCCGGCCTTTTGCCTAAACGGGAGGGAGAGTAACAGGTTTGGAAACAGCCGAAGAGGGGTCCCTCGTTGTCCCTCCCCCAGGCTCCCGGGCGCACTTTGGCGCTGATGATATCGGATCTCCGCGCGTGGAAGCGGGATGGGGGTGATGTGTCTGGGTACCCCCAAGCCTAGCGGGTGTGGGGGCTTGTGTGCTTTCTAGGGCGCCGCAGTTCCACTACTTGCCATGGTCTTGGAAACCCAGCGGTGCAGGGGGGAGGGAGCAGGACAGAGGGGGTGCTGGTGTGCAGCAGCTGCTTGGCATTAAAGCCACATGTGGCATTCGCTCCTGTCTTGTGATATAGTGTCAGCTGGGAAGGTAGCTCATTCTGCTGAGCTGTGTTGTGACATCTTGAGCTTTTAGCGTCCTTCTACATTTCACTATCACTGTTGATAGGATTATTTGTGCCAGGTATTACCCTAGTCAGAAAGGCAGGAATTCTCTCTCAAAAAAGCCAAAGTGACAAATTATTGCAGAAGAGATGCAGGCAGTGTTTCATTTGTGCCTGATCTTGGTAGCATCACTTTAGGGCTCTGATGTGATAAATATATCCAAATCAGCTGCTTCTGATTGCAAAAGTTTTCACAGTAGCCCCATCATACATTTCTCTCCTCCTGTCCCATTGAAGAGGGGAAATCCTTCCAACTGCAAACTTCCTGCTTTGCTGCCTTGAGAATTGTGGACTTTCTGCTTATTACCATGAAAGAGGAAATTCTTAAGTTGGCTGTGACAGGGAGAATAAAAGCACAGACATTGGAGTGAAATAAGATCTACGGAGTAGCTTATTTTCTCCATATGTTTATCCTCAGCAGAACCATGAAAAATGGTAAATGGTCCAATATGGTGTTTTTTTGTTTTTGTTTTTTGTTTTTAAGTATAGGCTGTATATTTGAAAAAGGTGTGCGATTACTTTATTTGCTTCCATTTAATGATCAGGTTTTACCTATTTAAAAAAAAAAACACACCAGAAAACAAACAAAAAACTATTGGAAATGTTCTTTCATATTTTACCTTAAGACACAAATTTGGTGTATGCCAGAGTTTTGGATTTCAGCAGATTTGAAGAATTTTTATTATCTTTAATTCTGAATTCTAAGGTTTTAGACACAAGATATTTGAGTTCAAGTACTAAGTGCTCAAATCCTTCCAAGGATCAGAATCTGTATGTGTTTCAAGTTCTATCCAGACACTGAATTCAATAACAAGTTTTTTTGCAGTTTGGATCCAGATGATCTAAATAAATCAAATGGAGAAGGGGAGAAGGGTTGGTGTTAAGTACTTGGTTCTACATCAACTTTTCAGATTCATTAATGATGGTGGACAGAGTTCAAGTGACAGTTCAGCAATGTAAATCCTTCACAGAAATGTCACATGTTCTAATTATACCTCAGCTTTATTTGAGGAAACAACTTCTGAGATTTTCTTTGGTCTACCTGCTAGGACTGCTGTTGAGGTCAACTGTGATGGTGGGACTGTGAGGGCCAGTATGGAGAACATCACACTGATTTTACATAAGCCATCAAAACCTTCACTGTGTGAAGGGTTTATTTTCCAGTCAAAGATAACAGTTAGGTTCCCAGGTCATCTCAGTGTCATCAGTGGAGCTCATGGTGGTAGAAACCATGTTTGTTTTATGACTGAGAAGTTATAGTCTCCCTAAAAGTTTTCTCAGAGTACCTGCAGTTTTCAGTAGTTAATAGGAAATAGGATATTCACTTAGATAAATGAAAAAAATCCTGTGCATGGCTAGATAATGAAGAGGTTATAAGGAGGAAGTGATTTGCTGGTGTGTGTCAGCATGGGAAATGCTTTGCTGGTTTCCCAACACTGGAAACATACCTGTTACATGCTAGATTTATTTAGGTTCCTTTGTTTACATTGGAATTAAAGAGTATTACTCAGAACAGATTTCTGGTTGGTTATTTAAAGTCTTCTTTTCCCCATACTCCTCTATGATTGCTCATCCTTCACTTATCATCAGAGGAGTAGCTTGGTTTGTATGTTCTGTCAAAAGTCTGTAACACTGTAAGGTGCAAAGCAGAAGATTTGATATATTTACTATATATTATTAGATAGTAGCTGAGTAGTTTTTCCCATGTGAATTCATTCACCTCTTCTTTTTTGGCTTCATGCTGTGTAAATACAGTATATTGTTTTACATCTGCACTCATCACAAATCTGAGTGGAAAGATCTGGTTGTATTAATATTATTCTTTCGTATCTCCTGAATCTTCCAGTAATAAACTGTAGTAGTGTAGTCTGTTGAGATTTCAGTGATTACAGAGCAATAACAATTTTGGTCAATTGCAGTGAGGTATGTAAACATATGTGAGGTGGATAAATATAAGTCGCCCAGTAGTTGCAGCAATGTTTGGAGGGAGGAGGCATGCACAGGAAATTATGAATAAATGCTTATACTTTTCCTTCAGATGTTTCATTATAACATCTAGAGTGTCATTGCAATACCAGAGTTTTTGTTCCTTCTAGTGTTTCTTAAAAGTAACAAGTGATGGAAGAATTGACTTAAGACACTAAAATGCCTTTTAAAACTACATCTGTAAATGGAGGTTGTTTTTTTTTTAATAAGCTTGTTAAGTTTCTATTACAAACAATTGATACTTTACTGGCTAAATTAGCATTTGGATTTTTTTCTGCTTCTGGATGCTCTTGCTGGTGATCATACCATTTTCCTGTGGCAAAATCTTTGCTTTCCAATGAAAGAGAAGCTTTACTTGCAAGAACAGGGGGAAATATTTTTTCTTAGCAAGATGCACTTTAAGGAGGGGAGAGAAAGCAACAGTTGGTGAATATTTGCACTGTCTAAAATAATTCTGTGTCATCCAACTGTGTGACTGAATAATTAATAATTATCTTGAGTATTTACAGTAAAGATACTTCTAAAAAAAAAAAAATGGTGACATTATCAATATGTACCTTATCTCATTCTTTACAGCAAATGACCAAATGTCTATATTTACTGTGATCTGTGTAAACATAAGGAAGATTTCCTATATTGTTGTATAAACATAATTAGACTGGAGAAAAGGAGACTGAGGGAAAACTTTATCACTCTTTACAAGTACCTGAAAGGAAGCTGTAGTGAGGTAATAAACAGTCTTTTTTCCCCAGTTAACAGGTGCCAGGACAAGAGGAAATGACCCCAGGCTTCACTAGGGGAGGTATAGACTGGATATTAGGAAAAACTGATTCACTGAATGGGTGTTTAGGCATTGGAACTGGCTGCCCAGGCAAGTGGTGGAATCGCCATCCCTGTAGGTGTTCAAAAAACATGTAGATGTGGCACTTGGGGACATGGTTTAGTGGTGAACATGGCAGTGCTGGGTTACTGGTTGAACCTGATAATTTTGGAGGTCTTTTCCAACATTAGTGATTCTATTCTATTACCAGCTAACTAGGGCAAAACTACATAAACTTTTCTAAGATTCTCACTGGTCTGTGATTTTATGCTGAGGAATACATGTTTTTTTATGAGGGTTTTAAAAAAATAGTTGGGTTTTTTTTTTGTAATTTGCTGAATGTATTCATGTGAGGTTTCATTTACTGTGTAATCAGGGTACTCACTTGAATCCTCAACACAGCAGTAGTAAAGACACTGGTAAAACTGTGGGTAGAAGTTGATGAAACATTAAAAAGTATTTAATAGTAAAGAGTTACTAAAATGTGGCTAGTTTAATTTGTCACCTTATTACTTGATATAAGGCTTAGTTCTCATGTTTGAGATTTACACTAATTGACTGGTCAGTAAAGGCAAACCAGGCCATAAAGAATTTTAGGATTCATGTACATATATGTATGCATATATACATATATAAAATGTACATATATATCTTTTGGAAAGAAATTTTATTTTGGAATAAAAATTGAAAATGTAATCGATCTGCTACACTTGGTACTTCAGGGGATATCCATGGAAGTAGAGTTTAATTTTCCATGGCAGGGATTGTTTCTCTGGCGCAGTTTTGTGTTCTGACAAATTTGACATTGATGGGAATAGAAGCAGATGTTGGCACTCCTGTAAGCCTTCCCCACAGCCTCAGCTGGGGTAGCTAGTTAGATCTTGAAGCAGCTGGGGGAAAAAACAAAGCTAGTTTATTATGTAGACTATAGTATGGTTTACAGAGTCTCTCAGTGAATATATATGTTTCTGCCAGTTAACTCTCAAGTATCAGTTTGATTTTATTGCATCCTACTGTACAGTCTTCTGCTTGCACTAAAGTGAAAAAATGGTTAGTTTTCTTTAAATGTGCCCTGCTAAGGGAAACTGGATCCTTGCTTTTCGATTGGTATAAAGAGATATTGTTTATAAGGTTTATTGTGCAGCCTTTTCAGTGTCTGTGTGACTCCTCAGGATCTGTATTCCCCTGCTGAACATTCCCTGTCTCTTGGCTCCATACATATTTCTCTGATTGTTGAGCAGACGAGTTATTTTGGAGAAGTGATTATAGTAATTGAGACTTCAGGCAACCTTTATAGTCAAATTCAGTGTTACTAAGCCTGACTAGTAATAGACAGTTTATGTCATGGATGGAAAACTCCTCAAATGTTTATGCCATATAATAAAGTTAGATGTTGGGCTTTCCACAAAAAAGAACAATTTATAAATGATCTTTTATGGTTGTGGTTTGATACAAAAACAATGTGTCTGTGTGGTTTTTTTTGTGTGTATGTGTATATATATCACAGAATACCTTAAATTGGGTAGGTCCCATAAGGATCATCTAGTCCCACTTACTGAATATGTTATATGTATATCTCAATTACAGTGATGATTAGTGACTTCATAGTGCTTTTTGTAATTGCATTTATATTTTATAAAAGGGATTTAAATGAATGGAAGGGAAGGGTTTTAGCTGGCTGCATTTTTTGATAAGGTTATGTGATTTCCTTTCTCTTCAGGAAAAGAAAAACAACATTCTATGGCTACTTCATCAGAAAAAGTCAAAAGGAAGTGCAAACACAATTACCATAGAAAGTCAATATCTTTTCCATTCACTTCCAATTCTGCTCTTTTTAACTTGCTTAAGTGTTAACAAAAAATGTGAGTGTGGCATTCTATTTTTATTTGACTTTGCTTGTCTGTATCAGTGGCACCACCTGTGGTCCCTATCAGAGTAAGGGTAACTGCTTAAAAGCTGCTTATTTCTTTGTAACTCCTGCCCAAGGCTGAACATTCTGCTTTATGGATTGGATTAGCAAGAAAGATTTTGGTTTTTTTGTGTGTGTATGACTTTACTAGGTGAGTGCAGAATTCATGCACTGTAGGACAATGGCAAAAAGCAGAGTTTTTTCTGAAGAATTTTAAAGTACATATCTTACCTTGTTTGGAATTGGAGGGATTTATGCTAGACAATGACAAATATTTCATACTTTTCAAGATGTTTCCTCTTACTGCTCTCAGATGCACTTATATCATGAAAAACTCTTCTTCAGGAGGAAAGATTGTTGAGCTGTTCAGTGAAAAGTTTAGAATACTGAAAGGAGAAATCTCTTTGTTCCATAGCATTTAAGAAACTTTTCTGTTCTTAAGACTTATTGTAGACTTAGACTTAATCTTTTGAAGACTATAATATTCTTAGAAGTGTTGTACAACTTCATGATTTATCTGCATTTATAAATAATATTTGCAGTGCTCCAGTTATTTCTTTGCTCTGCCTTATAGCTCAGTCTTAACTCGCCTGACACATGTATTTCACAAATTTGTAGTGTGAGCTGCTAAATTAGAAGAGGCTACTTGGAGGGCGTTGTCCATGAAAAGGTCCAGGTTTAAGTTATTCCATGCAGCCTAATGCTGTTGAATAGTGTGCCATTTGCAGTGATTTCAAATATTTATGGAGACATATTTTTCAGCCCCCTTTCGGTAGTAATTTTCTGTCACCATTTTATAAACACCAACCTTTAAAACTAGGTATCCTAAAGTTTGGTTTGTATTTATTTGGTAAGGTTGGCATGAAGAGCAATTTTGTCAATTAGATGAAGTTGAAGTCATTGTAACGGTATTACAACATGTGAGAAATTGAAAAGTTCTTTACATTGGTAACCAAAAGGAAGTGTCTTTTGGCCAAAATAAATCCAAGCTGGCTGTAGTAGACCGAAGATACTGGTTGGCATGATTTGCTTATCTGTAGAAGGTTATAACCATGTATCTCAGTAAAGTATGTGTCCCTGTTTGGAAAGGAATTGGATTACCCATGAATGAAATATAGGCTTGAGCAAGGTAATTAATTTTATTTAAGACTCTACTTTTTTATACAAGTGTCTTGAAGAACTTCTTGCAATCACACACTCATGCGTGTTCTTTTTCAGGGATTTTTTTCTAACTATTTTTGCTTTAGAACTCAACTTCATGCATATTGATTTGGTTTTCTGTTTGGGATTGAGCAGGATTATCACTGTCTTTGGTGAACATGTGGATTGGTATGGGACTGGCTACTCAGGAGGAATGCAGGAGTGAAGATAGCAAAGTGGAGTCACCACTCCTGGAGGTGCTCAAGAGCTGTCTGAATCTGGTGCCAGGCGACATGTTTTAGTGGTAGAGTCCTGTGCCTGGAATGGAATAACCCTGTCCACCTGTACAGGCTGGGGGCTAGAAAGCAGCTTTACAGAGGTTACTCCGGGAATACTTGTGGACAAGAACTGGAATAGGAGTTAGCATTTCACCCTTGCAGAGCAGAAAAGACTCAGCATCCTGTGACTGTTCTAGCAAGGGTGTCGCCAGGAGGTGAAGGGAGGTGATTCTTTACCCTCTGCTCTACAGCTGTGAGACTTCTGAAACTCGAATTTTTGGCTCCCTAACTGAAGAAATAGTTTTACCTGCTGACACAATTCTGGTGCTAGGATTAACCAGCAAGGTGAGGAGGCACCAGGAGCATATTGCTGCAAGAAGGCTGAGAGAGCAAGGTTTCTTTGGCCTTGAGAAGTCTTGGTGGAATTTTTATTATTGTCTACAATTTCCTGATGGATAGATGTGGGCAAGATGCAGCCTTATTCCTCTCACAGGTGCACAGGAAGAGAGAGGCCATGGAAGATGGGAATTCCAATGAAATGTGAAGGGAAAAAATATTGGTTACAATAAAACTGGTCAAAAACTGATATAAGTTGCTCAGAGGCTGTTTTTTATTTTGCTTAAAGGTCATCTAGGCAAGACTGGACTACCTGTTCTAGCTGACACTGCTCTGTTCAAGCAATTGGGCTAAATGGCCTCCTTTCCAACCTCCATGACTCATCAAATTGCAATTTATTGCTATGACAGAAAAAAAAGGCTGACTGCCTTGAAGTTTCAGCCAGTTTCAGGAGAGCAGAATTTTCAGGGTTGCATCTCTACTTTGTTTCCTTTATATTCTGAAACTGCAGTGCAAATGGCCAGGCTGTACTGTTCAGCAAACAGTTATTTAAAATTCAAGAAAAAATGCAGGTACACAGTTTTATTTATTTATTTTTTCAAATTTCAACTGTATTATATTTGCTCAGGAAACAGATAATCTGACATTTTTGTACTATTTTCTATTCAGAGTTGTCTCAGTGCTTTTCTTTCATTAATAAATTAAACCTGTGTAGTTCTACAAATGGGAAACTTAGGTTTTGATTTTTGGGTCCCTGTGGAAGTTTGTTCCAGAACCAGAAATATAATCTGATGTCTTGATTCCCAGTTCACTACTCTGACAGCAAAGCAACCCTTTCCCTTCATATGTAATTGATGCTAGAAGAATGGTTGTCTACTTAAAATGTCTGAGAAGCTGCAAGGATAACTGTTCAAAACCAGCTTCATTTTGTGCAAGCTTGATTGCTCCTGGGATTGTCTCATAGGTCGCTCACAGTTGAATTTATCCTGTTACGGGGACAGAACTGAGAAATTAAGGGCTGACACTTATTTTAGGTCCCATGAGACCTCCGGATTGTCCTTTGTGCTTTTGGCAGTCTGGCTGCCAAGTCATCTGGCATCCCTGATGAGCTTTCAAGTTCCAGGCTGAAGAGCATGAGGGTAATGTGTAGGAGAAACAGATAGAACTGAAGTGAGTACTGGAAAAAACAGTAATACATTGTTGTAAGGTGGCTTGCTTTATTTCAGTGTAATTTGTGTGATGCAGCCCCCTTGACAAATTGATAATATCTTGATGAGTGAGGCAGAATAAGTAATCTAATCCTTGACCTTCCTAGGGAAGTTTTATATGAATTCTCACTTCAAAGTAAAATTTGTCTGTGGGCTCTGATACTTGTGCCTGAAGTTAAAAATATTTTATATACATTTGAATGTTTACTTTCTAAATACATTTTTGCCTATTATAATAATTAGAGCAAGTGACCAATATAAATGAAAACTATGATGAATTTACATTAAAAAAGTGTTTAATAATTTCATGTGTGAAATAAATTGTTAATTTTCTAATGCTAAGAGGAGCCATTCCTAGAGTGAGGGATAAATGTGTTGACTTAATTAATCCCAGCCTCTTTATGCCTAAATCAAATATGTTTTGACATAATGATTGATGTCTGGGATGCTATGGATTTGTGCAACAGGGCTGGAAAACCACTTCATTTTATTGCTTGGTGTGTGCTAAGTTACACCATACCCTTAAATTCCTTGGGTGAGGTATCTGGATTCCTAGAAGAAATAGCATGCAATGGCGTGCTTTGAGACAACATCCTCTGACTCTGTAGTGTGAGTGTGGTCTTGCTTTAAAAGTCACAGAAGCATTTGAGACTTAAACAGATGTGGCAACAACTGAAGCTCTGCACTGTGTAAGCACCACTGTCATTAAAAGACACCACAGCTTGACAAGGTGGAGGGAAGAAAAAGTGGCACACACCTGTAGAGTTAGTGTTGTGTCATTTGTAAAATGTTTGTGGCTGAATAGTTTGTATTTATCTCTTTGTTGTCTGGGAGGGAGAGCTATTTTGCAGACGCCATAGGAAGCAGGAAGGCGATAAGTAAGTCCCAATTCATAGAATGCCTTTGTAAAAATGGCCACCCTACATTTTTAATGAGAGCTGCTTCCTTCCTTCTAGTGTCTGTTGGGTTTTGTTCACAAAAGGTATGATAAAACACTACTTAAAAATGAACTTGCAGAATATGATAAAGGCCTAAAATGAGACGTGCTGGAAGGAACCTGTGAAATGCTGTGACAGATTTAAGAAAAGGTCTATCCCACTGCCATGATTCTGGCCAGGACAGGGTTAATTTCTGGTGGTAGACAGGAGGGGACATGGCTAGGGCTTGGAGATTATTCTATACCATTTCATATTATTGGTGGGATAGGGGAAAAGGAAATCTCTTTTGGGGAGAAAGGGGTCCCTTCTGGTCGGGGTAGCATGGTGGAGGCAGTGGTCAGGTATTGCTGTTTCCATCTGAATCATTCCCCTCTTTCTTGTGCCCTCTGCCATTAATAATGTTCCTGTTTGTTTTCTTATCTCATTGCTGTTTCCAGTAAATTGTTCTTATCTCACCCTGTGATCTTTACCTTTTGAGCCTCAAATTCTCCTCTCCAGCCCACCAGAAGGAGAGGGGTTAGCAGGGGCAGAGTGAATCAGTGATGTGTGGTTTCAGTGGGAACACTAAACTGGGGAATACCATCACTAAACTACAACACACAGTAGTTTTTTTTATAATAGTAATTTTTTTATAATAGTAAAGTAGCATTACTTAGGGAGTTTGTGCTTCATGACTGGAGGCTGTCTCTTCTGAAGAGTGTAGGTGTAGTACCTGGTTGCAATCTAAGTGATTTCTGAGTTTGATTATTTTTTAATTTGCATATTTTTTTGGCATCTGTAACTTCTGAATGTATAGCCCATAAAATAAGTACTTTTATGCATTTTAAATACCCTGTCTAAAAGTTTTGCTAAGTACTTGCATCACTATTTTTCTTGTTCGAAATATAATTATTCTTTTTATGAAATCCCTTTCTTACTTTCAATCATCTTTAAAAATCCTTTGTGATGAATTCTTCCAGTGTCAGTATCACTGATGTTCTGCCTAGTTTTGTTCTTAGTCTTTTGCATACAGTTTTCAGAGGGCAAAACCTAACGTCTTCAAACATGTGTAATAAATGTTTGAGGTACTGAATTATGACTTTTCTTGTCATAATTCAGTACCTCATACTTGTCACAATAACATCTTTCTTGACTGAAATATTTTAGAACTCTGTTTATTGTTCTGCAATGTGTAGTTAGCACCTTACTTAGGCCCTTTTTTTGCCTCTTTACTAACCTTTAAATATCAAATGAGGTATTTTTAGAGATAGGGCAAGATTCTTGAAGTATGACTTGTAGCTGCTATTTGCTTTTTCTTACCATTCTATTTTGCTGTGTGAATGGGGAAAAGATCTAGAAATAGGTCTCTGTGAAGGATTAGGTATCCTACCAGGAATATGAACAGTAAGAGCTATGAGATTACATTTCTGTGCTCTGGAAATAGGAAGGAGAAAATATTAAAGAAAAACACACTAGCAAGGTAGAAAAGGAAGAGGAAAGGGTTACTAAAATTAGTTCTAAAATTGAAAATTCACACATAAATCCCCTTTGAAACATGGCAAGTGTGTGATGAGATTTCCTCATACTGTAGTGTATATGTTAATAGGACAGGCATCACTGGATTTTGCAGTGTTAAATTATTGATGCTGCTCATGGTCCCAGAAGTTAACAGCATTATTGGATGTTTGCTGTGAGTATGAAGCAGTACAAGTGCAGTGTTTCTTAGACATCTTCAAATACAGTCAGCTGGAGGTGCGCAAATACCATTTTCTTTGAATTTGGTTATTGTGTGCTAATTTGCTTTTATTTTATGATAAAATATGAAATTTTAATAATTATCAGGAGACAGCTGAGAATTTTTTATTGAAGAGAGCATCATGTGAGTTGTCTTTAGTTAATATTTTAATCAGTAAAAGAGACCTCCAGGTTTTCAGGAGGGTATGACTGATGGAACATTCCAAAAGTGCTAAGTTGTAGATTGCTTCCATAATGTTGGAAATATTTTTGGCAGAACTGAGGTCTTTCTGTGGCTTAGAGTCACAGCAGAGACTTATTAAGTAGAAGGATTGTATCTGTTGTTTTCTCTAAGTGGAAAGGTTCATTTTCTATTAAGATGTTGGTTCTGTAGTTCAGTTACACAGAACAACACATAAACACCATTAATAATGATACTGGAATTAATGAATGGAAATTACAAAATTAATTGGTTGTAGACCACATTTAAATATCTTGTAATATACCTGGAAGGATTCTTTATGTGGGCAGGGGCAGAAGAGTGAAGAGCTGATAGGAAAAACTTTTCATTTACTTAAGGGCTCATTTATCTCTTTGACACTGCATGAGATCCTGTTTATTAAGAATAATGCCTGGAAGTTGGCAGTTATATTCTGTATGAGTGTGTTAATTTCTTCCCATATGCTGTGAGGTTGTCCTCACAGGAAATAAAGGGACTTTTTCCCATGTTCAGTTATACAGAACTGTTACAATAGTCTGACCAGACAGAAACAATGGCAAGGAAAGGTTCCTGTTTTCTGCAGATATTGAAGTGGTCTTCAACCCTTAGCAAGGAAGATCTTCAGTCCCACTGAGACTGCAAAGAGAACTGATTGTCATTACTGTATGAAGATGCTGTGATCTCTCTTGAAAAACAATGCTTTACTCTTAAATGTTTTAAGGCAATTTACTGCCCATTCTGTCCATCTGAATTACATCTCAGTATTTGCACTTAGAAGTAGCAAATTGACACCAGGGAATGTTTCAAGTTGCCTGTTTATAAACACTCAGATATATTATGCTGTGTTTAGAATAGTTTTGGATCGTTTGGGCCTTACTGATATCCTCAAAAGAAAACAGAGGATAATACAAATATAGTAGACTTCTCATACTAGTAAGGATTTGAACTGTAAAAATGTATCATGCTTTGTTTTTAGTCTACTGTGGCAGGACAAAACTGGGGAAGGCTGATAAATCAGCATCTTGGCAAACTGATGAAATTTTCATGTGAAGCTGAAATTTTGCTGATAGTGCTACAATATAAGGTGTGGTTTTCCCTAGGTAGGGAAAGACAAAGACTGAGACTAGGCCCCCTTAAAAATACTGTGAAAATCTTTTTAGTCAATATTCAACCTATAAATTCAAAAGAGATTGCTTGTCTTCAAATTTCACATACTTGTGTTATGGAACATTCCCATGAGCTGTGGGAGATGATTATCAGCCATGATTGAAGATTATTTAAATTGGAATACTTGAAGATAAAAGTTGAACAGGAGCTGTACTACTGGTAGAATTACTTCATAATTTCATTCAGTAGACCAAGTGAAGAAACTTCTTCCAAGTTAAAAAATGTTTTTTTTAAAAAGTAAAATTGTATTATATAGTTATAGGGTTTATCTTCTGTTATATTTTCAATCTATAGGTTATTAACTTGACTAGTTACAACTCAATCTCATTAAGTTCTTAACTTTGATTTTGTAATGCACTTTTCAACACATACAATCCAGTAAAACATAGGTTTTCCAAATTAGTTTTCAGGCTGCTTCTTCACTGAAAAATATTTTTGATTCCTTCACACACTTTTTGGGTCTGAGTCAAAATTTTCAGGTGAATTGGTTAACAAAGCTTCTCTTGTTTCTCTGTCAAACTTATTTGTATACAAATACAACTTTAAAATGGTTATCAATGCAATATTACATAAAATACTTAGTTTCCCTGACATTTAAATTGATTTTATGTAGATTACTATATGGTATCTGTGAGTGAGTGATGCTGGCTGTTGTTGTATCATGAAAAATGAAGGACCAGCTAAAGTTTATTTGGGCATCCTGTGGGAAATGTGTACTGGAAATACACTGGATTAATTAGTTTTCATCTCTATTGCAGCAGCATCCAGCACAGAATGTAAAAATGTTTGCACTTGTAGATTTTGCTAATAAAAAAGCTTGGTGCTTGGACCAAATGAGATATTCTTATTACTAGAAGAAAAAATAAAATATTAAAATATGACCACCATGACAACCATTATCCATTTGCATATTGCATATCTTCTTAATGAAAAAATCCCCATATTTACTTGCCAAGTGCAATTTGGCTTTTGACTGCAAGATGTTAGATGTAAAACAGGGCTTTGGCAAAATGTTATTTTGTGTCTAAAATGTTTGTTCTTTGTATGCTGTTGTCTTTCTTAATGTACCATGGCAGTAAAGGCTGTAATGGCTATTTCAGTGCTTTTCCTGTTGTTTTCTATTCACTGTAAACAGCTCTGGGATATTACAGTGCTCTGACTTTCCTATTTATTTCTAAAACTTTTAATTTCACTTTTTATTAAAAAATTAAAATTAAAGAAACTCTTTTAATTAACTTTTAAGAGAAAATGTTTCTCATATTCTGACTAGTGGTAACAAGTAAAGCACTTACTACAGTTATGCCACTGACTTCCAAAAGGAATTTACCAGTGTATCACAAAAACTCTGGTTGTTGACCCTTTATTCTTCCATTTCTGCAAATTTATTTACTTGGCTTTGTCTTGCAGGGGATGATGGATGGATATTGATAGATAACTGGACTTGAGATAGGTGCCCTTGTCAATAGGGCAGCTGTAGCTTTACTGTGAACTACAGACAGGAAGCAAATATTAGCATATTAAATATTCTTATTGTGGTATGAAGCCCTGTACAATGAAAGATTTGAGGTATTTTTCTGGTTAATGAAAAAATGTACATGAACTACAGATTTTCCACATGCAACCAGATTGCACTTCTAAGGTTTTAAGAATAAATGAAACATCTTAAAATAATATTTTTTGCCTTTAGAAAGCTTCTGCTATTACAATAAACCCCAATATTTTAGGGGACTACTGTTTTCACGAATTTTTGAATTTAGAAAAAGTGACTACATCAGGTACTATCAAATATTTCTTTTCTATGTATCATAGAACTTCACTTTATAAATTACTATCACATCACTTTATAAATTACTTTATGAAGTAATAAATATATTATAAATTGCTAAACGACTTTATATATTACAAATCACTTTATAAATTCTACTAAATCAGGTTGTCATATACAGTTACATCTAGCCCGCTGTTCCTAGTGTATCTTTAATTCTGATTTACATGCATACACCAAATATTAGATGGATTTTAGAGCCATGATGAGTCATAACCTGACCCAAGATGTCAATATGGTTAACATAAATTTTGAGGTAGCCTGATTTTGTGCCCAGGCTAAGATGAAGACCTGAGGAACCAGACTGCTGGTTAAATTTCAGATTCTCCTCAGATCTCCAGTGCTTCTGGTGCATGATGAGAACAGTTCAGCTGCTAGCACTCTGCTACCCTCACCTATTCACATGGGGACGGGACTCAGGCAGGGCACTTTGTCTCAGATTCTGCATGTACTTTGACTTGATAATCTTATACTTTTTTTACTGCTCATTTAACAACTACTGCTCAAGACTTTGCCACTTGGCCTTGGAGAATTAGTTACTGCTGCTCCTGCCCAACAGAGACTTTGATTTTTTAATTAAAAAGTCTGTCTGGTTTTTCCCTTAATGAGAGAGAATGTCTTCAGTGATAAGTACTTTGGTAATCGAAGAATGAAAATACATTTAGGTTGCTCCCAATTTTCTGTAAACAAACTTTTACACAACAGACTTCTAAATTTATACACTCATGTATATCCACTTAACTGGAAATTTTGGGAAAACAAACTTTCCTTAGATTTTAGGGTGAGGTAAGGAATGAGCTGCTGGTGCCATTCTAATACTGATTTTCTTTTCAGGTTTGTTTTAGAGGCAAATAAAGCTGTGCTAAATATGAATAATAAAATAATTATGGCTGGGCAATATATAAAAAATCATGTGTATTTGGGGGTCAGTCCTAATCTGAGACGCCTATGTCAGGAGTTGTTTATCTAGGTACTTAATAGATGAAGACAAACTCGAGTAGGAGTTTTGCTCAGTTACTGAATTAAGTTAAATATCCTTCCTAAAAGCTGACTAATAGATTTGTCCCTTTTGTCTTTATTTGTGTTATCATAGAATGGTTTGGATTGGAAGAAACCTTAAAAATCATCTATCTCCAGCCCCCCTGCCATGGGCAGGGAACCTTCCACTAGATCACATTCCTCAAAGCCTCATTTAGTCTGCCTTCAGCAGGTGGAGTCCACAACCTCTCTGGACAACCTGTTACACTGCAAAGTTTCTTAGGTCTTCTCAAATCCAGTCTCCTACAGTGAGTAGTTCTTCACTCTTCCAGCTCCTGCTTTTCACCTTTTGCAGCTTGGGTAATGTGGCTGGGATACTTGCTGGTGAAGACAGAGGTAAAAAATGGCATTAAGTGCCTTAGCCTTCTCCATGTCCTGCTAGCCAGGTTGCCAGTTACCTTCCTGAGTGGACCCACATCTGCTGTTGCTTTTGTACCTAAGGAAGATTGTTTTGTTACCCTTGATGTCCTTCACCAGATTTACTTGTGCCACTACTTTAACTTTCCTAACCATGTCCCTGGCTGTTTGGTCAATTTCTCTGTATTCTTCTTGGGCTACCTTTCCCTGCTTCCAAACTTTTTAAGCTACATCTTCTTGTTTTAATTTGCCCAGGGGATACTTGCTCTTCCATTCAGACCTCCCGGCATTCTTTCCTGATTTCCTGTTACTTCAGAAGATTTCTGACAGATTTATCTATAAATTTTCAGCTTTAGGTTTCCACTGAAAACTGTTTCTTGTGCTGTGAAGAATTCCTTTATTCATATTCAATTTTTTTACTTTCAGTCTTTTCTGCCTGCCTCTAGTATGAATAAAAGATCACAGCTTTTGTCACCTCTCTTTGCAAACCAAAAAAATTAATTCATTAAATGACCATTCATAAAATACTTGTTTCCAGAAGCCTACCTCATGTTTGTGTTTGTAAAGGCTTTTACTAGAGCTACTGTACATGCTCAAAAAAGCAAAAAGAAGTTAACATTATCCTGGAACTCTAGTGTCATAATGGAAGTGCTTTGTCTTAGTTTAAATAAATATTTACTTTGAATGTCCAAATTTACATTTGCTAAGAAGACTCTTAATGTGTATTGTAGATTGTGTATTCTGATAATAGTGCTGGATAACACATAATGGATAGGTGTTCTCAAAATGGCAGAGTTATTCTGAGATTTGCCTGTTGTTTATGCTGCATTCAGAATTCCATTGTTTGGATCAACTGGAACTCAGTCCATCCTGTTCCTGTCAGAGGTGCCACTTGCTGTGGGGTGGGTATTTTGACAACTGGCATCTGGAGTCATTGCTAAATCAAAGATGGGAGGGAGCAGAGACAGAGACTGAGGAATTCTAGTGTCCTAGTACTAGCCCAGGACAGCTACAAGAGCTGCTAGCCCTGCCAATAACAAATTGCAAATAGGAGACTTGAGTGTCTGGAATTTTATTTTCTTAGCCCAAGCATTTTAAAAATTATGGGTAACAAAGTTTACAGATGCTGGAGGCTTTCTACGGGTCTCCTGGACTTGGTTAGGGAAATAGCATGAGGGGTAAATTTAATTGTCTCCTAGTGACATGTCTGAACCTCTAGCTATTTTTTTCTAGCAGAGATTGGCCTGTCATTGTGCAGGAAGACATGATGTGAAAGGCTGCTCCACCATTCAGTTGAGCAGGATCACTGATATGAAAAAGTAGCCAGCAGCACTGGTGGGGGAAAAGAGGAGCAGGCTTTGAGGATCTGGAGGAGATAATTGTTTTTTGAGGCAAATGAAGGAGAGATCTCGTTAATTTTAAGACATCACAGAGAAAATACAACAATATGATAGGAGATAACAATGCTTCAGGTATTAACAATATTTTAAATATGGACTGCTGCCTTTCAGAGATATGCATGTGCTCTGTTAGTGAGATAAGAACCTAGATAGTGCTTTATTGATTTAATTTATAAAAATCTCATTTCATCTCATGGTGTAGTCAATTTTTTTAAGGCAAAAAATATTTTTTAAAGTTTCATACTATAATAATTTTGTCATATTGAGAAAATATCATAATGCTGATGTTGCACAGCACACTGAGTGGTAACATTGTTCTGTATGTATTTAAGCACTCAGTGCAAATGAAATGCTTATCTTTACTGTTTTATGGCCTGGTCAGTAAAGCACAGTACATTTGCTTTAAATAAACAGATGTGATGCAAGAATAGAGTTTTCTGTGTGTTTGGTCAGGAAACTGACACCTTCATATTTCATAGAATTTCATTAAACATGAGGGAGAGGCAAAGTGGAGGATGCAGTGCGGTTCTTTTTCTAATGTCAGAGAATAGGCTTTTACTCTTGTGTGCGAATCCAGTCAGCTCAACCAAGTGAAAAGCTCGGAAGCCCTCAGTGGAGGCTAATTAGAAGCCTCCACCATCACTGCCCACAGAATCTGTTTGCACTCAGTGTTCTTGGCACCCTGCACACCGCTGCACTGATTTCACTCTTCATCTGCCACCTTTCTACAGCCGCTGAGCCCGTTCCACTCCAGAGCCACTGGCCTGAGCAGGATTTTCCAAGCAGTTGCATCTCTGATAGCCTGCACCCTTTCAGTACCAAACCTTCAAGTTGGATTGGGAAAGAATTTGACTCTTTTTTCCACATGATGAATATGTTCATAAATGCAGGATCAGGGAAAAAGGTTGTAATGGCATAAATCAACAGAATTATGAGCTGGGAGTGAATGATAGCAGTGGAAATGGTGAGCAAACGAGAACAGGCAAAAAAAGCCAATGAATTTTAAGCGGAAATCAATAGGTAAAAACACTTGAGTGCACTCTGCGTAAAAAGCTTGCACTGAAATTCTGGGTTTCTAGGTCTTGTTTGTTCGTGGTTATTTAGAAACAGTCATGAAACACTTGGAAAATGAAATTCCTTGCTCTGGTAAACTCCAAAGTTTACTTAATCTATTACTATTACCAGCTGGTCTTCTGCAGCAGTAGAGACTTCTGCTTTGAATGTAAAGGCTAATGACTTATGCAGAGATGAGTATCAATTTACATGTCAGAATGTATGTTTTTCAGCTTAAACACAATTACTGGAGTTGTACTTCACTGCTTATGTTAATGCAGTTCTGTTGGACAGAGAAGAGCAGGGAAAGATTAGACTTCCTTGCAGTGCCTGGGACTGGTAATTGTTGAACTTCTGCTAACTCTGTTACTTCTTTTGGGTGATTTCATTGTCATCATATGTACAGCTCTTTTTCTGCTGAAGAATATCTACTCAGTGTTGTAGATAAAGACATAATTTGTGCAACAGCGTTATGAGATCAGGGACAAGATGGCCAGTCCCTGTTCTTTCTGTTAACCAATATCCTAATCCTTACTCTGCTTCCATGGTTGTCTCTGTTAGACCAACACCATTTTTTTCAGCAGCCAGGGAATATGTTTTACTGAGGATTTGCCATGTGATGTACAATGAGAGTGATCACACTTGAAATCCATTGCTTTTCCAGTGTATCCTCTCTCTCAGCTTTTGGCAAAGCACTTCACACTTCATCTGTAGTTTTGCTGTCTATTTTATCTTTGACTATGGGACAAAGAGATGCCTTTTGTGTTGGATGGAGAGAGGTGATGAGGGAAGCTGCTTCTGCAGTCCTACTGGTCCCCTGCTTGCAGAGGGTTCCTTGTGTGAAGTAGAGATCACTAACCTTCCTCCTGCTCAAAGTCAGAAGCTTCCTTCACAGTTTGAGATTGATCTGTTGAGCTCTTCTGTTGAGGTAGCTGTAGGTTACCTGAGATGCACTACAGTATATTTTTAGTAAAACTGGATGATTTAAAAAGTAATTTAGGAAAAGAGAAATGTTCATTAATGAAAAATGTGAAAACCCTGGGGGTTTAATAATATTTACAGTTTGAATGGACACATATCTGGGTAAATTCTTTGGGTAGACATAAAAAGAACAGTTCTGGAAAGGGAAAACTTGGATATTATATACAGAAGTCTGAAAACTGAAGTGATAAGCTTGAATTATGTGCTAGACACATTACTATATTAATATTTTAAATTAAAGAAAATCATTGATATAGTATTCCACAGAAAAATATGTTATTTTGCAGCTCTTTTAAATACATATTTAAAACTCTTTTGAGAGTTGCATTATTGAAGTCAGTCTAAGCACTATTTGAACATAGTTAAAGTGTAGAAGAGAACTAAACAAATACACATCTGAAACAGACATTGTGATTGTTCTTTGAAATTTTTAATAGCATGTATTCCAAGTCTGACTCAGCTCTGAAGTTAATTAAACTAATTACTTAATAGCAGCTGGTTCTTTTTCCATATTCAGCAATAATTAACATTTTAAATTGAGTGTGTTCTGAACTTTTTTTGCTAAGTAGGACATCTATTACTAATTTTGAAGGAAATGTGAATTTTTATTAACCTAAATAGATTTTGTATTGTTTTGTATGTCCTGAAAACTCATTGCATGTAGTAGTTTAACCAAAAGCATATGGTAGTCCTTACGAGTGAGCAGAAGAATAGGGATTTTGCTGCTAGAGTAACCGTATGGGATTTTGCTGTTAGAGTAATTGTATGGTAATAAAGCTGTGGGTTTGTTTTTTCTTCTTGATCAGTGTGTTCTGACACAAAACTGAAGTCAAACCTTTAAGGACAGTGGGCTGCAGAGCCTCTGGGGTCAGCAGTAACTTAGGAAAAGTATGCAGGGAGGTCAGAGATCAGTTTAGGGGCCCATTTATCAAGGGAATGAACACGGGGGGCTCCCTCACCATTGGTTCATGAGTTGATTTAGAAACCAGGAGTGAAAGCAGCAGGATGGAAAGCGCAGCTGAGGTCTCTCAAGCAGTGCATTGATGGCACTGAATGCCTTTCTGGGTCATGGTCGTTTCACCAGTGAGGGGTTGGTTCCCCAGTCCCCCCAGCAAAGGGAAGGGCGAAGGGCCCAGCTGGGGGGGAGGAGGAGTAGGGCATGTGGCTCACGCCGTTTCATTCACAAGCACAAGGATGGCAGAGGGCCCAGACTCTTCATAGAAGTCCTGCACAGCAGCTTTCAGTCTAAATTCATGCCACTGATTAGATGCAAAGTTTCTTTTCATTCATAGCAGCCAATTCGTTCCAGCGAGCAGAGAAACATAACATAAAGTATAGAAAACACAGCCAGCGGTTGCCAGTTTCTAGGCAGACTAAAACCTTTTTGCTGTAGCTGAAGTATGCTTATCATGTAGATTTCCCTCATCATGATTTGTTTTCAAAGTTATACACAATAGCAGAGTGGGCTCTAGTAAGCATTTGGTATGCTTTGAAACTTTGCTGCCTAGCTAATTAATGTGATTTCAGTTTGAAGTATGGGCTGTGTCGCTGTTGTTTCTCTAAAGAAAAAACTATGGAGAGTTTAGAATAAAGCTGTAATGATCAACGTGACTGTAACCAGCTTTTTGTCAAGGTTTTTTAACCTTGAAAACTATCCATACCTGTTTTCACATGTAACATTTTTGTGTCCACCTCTAATTAGAACAGTGAAATTTTTAATTTGGGGGCTGGCTGTTTTCCCCCACTCCAAATTATGTTAATTACTGAAAACTTAATTGGAAAACAATGGTTTCCAGTAAGGAAAGAATTCTGTGGGTAGTTGAAAATATTAGAAAAGGCCTTCCCACTTTCTAGATACTCATGCTCTAAAGATGAAAGTAGTCTGTATGACTTAGAAAATTAATTTCCTTACTAGCTCTTTATATATGTGGAGTAAATAATCCTCTCCTGTACTGTCATTGCTTTGCTGGGTTTGAATGGGTTTTGTAGAGATAGGAAAGTGAGCAGATTTTTTTCTCTACTTTACTTAGATACATTGAATAAAAAAAACCCGTCACTTTTGAAATGCTGCTTTTCTCTAGTATTGTGGCTTGTTTTGCATGATCACTGTGATGTATACAGTCAAATTGTGGGTTAATTTAGGTCTCAGTCATTTTGTAAAATGAAATTAAAGCCACAACAGATTCATTTTTATCTTCTGAGCCTGACATCCCACTGGCTGGTAGGTAAAGGGTCCCAAAACTTCTTCCAAACTGCAGTCGGAAACATTCAAGGGGTGATACAGTTACGGGTTCAGTGCATGAGAAAAAATAAGTATTTCAAGGAATTAAAGATGATGATGATGAATTAAAAGAAAAGATCTTAGTGATCTAAATTCATAGGATGAGCTAACTACTGTCGTGCCCAATTGTTACTAGGTCTGACCAGAATAAAAGGGTGTTTGTTTGTTATTGCTGTCTGAGGACATTCTTCTTCCCCTCTGTTGCACTAAGCTGTCTGCAGTTTCTTATGATGCTTAAAAATGGAAACAAGCCTTCATAATTAAAATATTTGTGTAGCTGTTTTGTTTAGTCCTTGAATATACTCAACTGTACTAAAACACAATTGAGAGGTGCTATTTAAATTATTTGTAACCAATAGAAAAGATGCTTAGGAAAAAGGACCCCAAAAAGTGTATGAAAACAAAGCAGTGCTTACCACAATGCCCTGGATGATGATGATTAGAGTATTATTTTTGTGGGTTTTCAAGTGCTAAGAAGTGTTCTCATTGTTAGTGGAACCTAATTAAAAATAATTATGCTCTGGCATTTTCCTTTCTGATACAGTTTGGGCTGTAGTGGTTCCCCATGCTCTCCCTTGAAGTTCAGGAGGGTTTTTTTGGAGTATAGCAGCAGGTTTTTGTTAGGTTTGTTTTTTTCCCCCCCAGATGTGTTGCATTAAAGTTGTCTCAAACATGTTAATATATTTCAAATGCAATGTGTTGCACCTCATGTGCCTTGAGTTTTGAATTGAATG
Source organism: Parus major (assembly GCF_001522545.3). Lineage (NCBI taxonomy): Eukaryota > Metazoa > Chordata > Aves > Passeriformes > Paridae > Parus > Parus major. Next base: position 117,452,266 of record NC_031769.1, read on the forward strand.
TCAGAGATTTTTGGAACTATATATGTTAATTTACTAAAAATTACCTGAATTTTTTATTCCCATAAAATCCAGTGGCAGTTACAGAATTCCACAGGTTTTTGTTTTTTTACATTTTCAAAAAATTAGGCTCTGTATACCCAGAATTGTTCGGGGATCTTTTTTCCATTGCTTCATGGCACTTGAAAAATTATTTTCTTTGTTTCATTCCTGTATGATTTGATGGTTATAAATGTAAAGTAAAAGAAAAATTCTGATGCAACGTTTATTTTCCTCTTGATGCTTCAAAAAGTTGTAACTCCTTGCAGTGCTACACAGATTACCTGGTTTCGTACATATAGTATGGGGGGCAAAATTTTCTAGTTTTGTATTTTTGAAATTTTTCAACCTCTTGAACTTTTTTTCAACGTTCCACCCAAGAATTTGAGAGAAAGAATATATTGATTATTCAAGATGATGACAGAATTTCATTAAAGGAATACTTTATTTCCCCCAATTTAGTTTCATTGCTTTTGAATGAAGCCTTGGGGTTTTTAAGATGGTCCTGAAACTCTGATGACTATGACTTTAAAATTAAATGTGAATTAGAGATAAGACCCATATGTGTCAGGCACTGCTAACAGACAGACTTTCAGGTGCATGTGTCTTATCCAAAAAAAGCTGTTAACAAATGTCTCCAGCATAGAATTCCTGTGCTCTGCAGGTAATGAGGAATGTTGTCTGCTCCTGATCATCGTGCTCTTTGCAAGCACCAAACCTTGGAGGGCTGGGATACAGTTCATGCTACAGTAAATGAAGTCCAAATTTATACTTAAAATTAATGTTTTTGAAATTTGGTCCATGGACAGATTATTAGCATTTGTAAGTATGTATTTCATCTCCTAATCTTTCTGTAATTTCTCTTGGTCTTTTTGACTATAAGCATTCTTAAATATATTGTTCAGTGGGTAAATTTCTCCACATAGTTCATTAAATTGAGTGATTTACTTGCTGATAGAACATTTCTAGGAATGTGAAATACATTTCTAACTCTGAAATATCTGGTTTGTATTTACTTAGTAATTAATAATTAATTGTAGGTATTGCAGATGATGGTGACCTTAGGATATAAGGTATTTATATAATAGATATTGATAAAAATGCTTTTTGAACAAACCTGCTGCAAATTCTCTTGGTTCTGAGGTGGTAATAATTTATAATAGTTTTTCTTCTTTAGCTTGCAAGGGAGCATAAAAATGATTTTTTAATAAGGAAAGTACTGGCAAGCGACAGTAATATACCTTCAACTCCTTCATTTACTATATCAATCCTCCTTCACCAAAAAAAACCCCAAAACCCAAACAAAACAAAAAACCAACCATATACACACACACACACATATATATACATACATATATATATACACACATATGTGTGTCTCTTAGGAGTGTCTTCCTGTGTCAGCCAGTGAGTTCTCCTGCAAAGGAGTCTTTGTGAGATTATACCATCTAGCAAGAGATCTTAATATTATCAGAAGAATATAGGAGTTATTAGTACTTGAAAATACATTAATAAATGGTATAAAAAGTCAAAGATAGGCACTGGCTGTGCTAGTCTTGAGAAAACACACAGCTTCAAACTTATCTGTGATAAGGGATCTGTTGAAGGGATTGGTGTATGTGGGTCAGAAATCTTCTGAGAAGCAGATTGACAGAATTCTCAAATACTGGCCCTTTGTAGGACAGATGAAGATTGTAGTCATCATTTATCATTGCTCTTAGAAGCACAGCTATGTACTGGTTAAGAAGGTCATAGAAAGCAAGATCTTACATTTGATAAATTCTCATTTCATTCATACTGATGTTTTGAAAGTGGAATGAAAAAGAAGATATAAGCAATAATAATTCTCTCTAGAGTTCCCCTGATTTTATATAGATCGTGTGTCTGAACTGATGCCTGGCTCCCTGGATATGATCACAGAGCTGCTGTGACTGGTGATTTCAAGCCTAAACTGAATTTTTTCTCAGGGCATTGGATTCCACTATTTTGTGGAGAAGGCAAATGGTGAATCTTCTTGTTGCAAAGGCAGCTCTTTCCTGTATGTTCTTACCTGGAGTGCTGTTTATGGGATGAATAGATGTTGTCTGTTTTGCTTCAGATTTTTAACTGTCTTGAAGAAAACCTTCACATCTCAATTTCATTTGCAATTGTAATTTATGATATTTTTCCTGAGGACTTTGCTTGGGTTGTTCTAAGAAAGAGAGATTCAGCAGTAGTCTCAAAACGGCTTCTCACAGTTATCACCAAAAAGTTGTATTTCACAACCTTATTGATCTTTAAATCTTGAGACTAGGAATGCATGGAGGAAAAACAGAAGGAAATTACATATCTTGTTAGATCAAATATGCTTTTTCAGGAAAAATTTCTTCACTAAGGGGGTGGTTAAGCACTGAAATGGGTTGCCGAGGTAAATGTTGTAGTCACCATTTCTGGAAATGTTCAAGAAACAACTGAATGTGGCATTAGTGGTGTGGTTAATTGGTGTTTGGTCAAAGGCTGGACTAGATGATCTGGGAGTTCTTTTCCAAATTTTATGATTCTATGAGCCAGTGTTGTAACTTGGAGAAAATTATTACCACAGTTATTTTATTTATTTTTTTTTTAGATTTACAGAGCATCTCTTTCTGGTATATCCATATGCTAAACGTAACCCACAATGGTCTGGTGTCTATAGGATTGTGATCTGTAAATTTAGGAATTGCCCACTATTCTACCTACTGCTCCCACAATTCTGTGGAAGAAGTTAATTGGTATTGTGCTAAAGGTTCATGACCCTGACCTGTTTTTATTGTAAATTCTTAGTAGTTGTTAAAGAAAAAAAGGAAACCCATGATATTTCCAAGTGATAAGGATTGCCATATCTCAAAACCTTGCTTAATGATCTCTTAATTTCTAAAGCAAAGAACTTCATATAAAATTCACTTCAAAACCTTACAGAAGTATCTATGAGAAATGTGTGATACTCCATCTTTTGTGCATTTCATGTACTTTAAAGGAAAAAAAATACAGTTGGTAAGAAGTAGACTGGCAAGTTCTGCAGTTCAGACTTGCTGCAAATTTTGTAAAAAAAAAACCACAGACAAAATCATGATCCAAGAATTAACTAATTTCCAAATTGGGCTTTTTTCTGCACCTCATTCAGGCACACTGAAACATAAGTGTAAAAAGAAAGTTTCCAAGTTGTATGCTTCTGAAAGATTTGGACACTAATGGAAACTCAATTATGCATGGGTTTAAAAACAATTTCCTAAAAATCATTTATATAGGATAGTAAGGGTGCTGTCAAGTTTCTAGCCCCAAGTAAATTCTTGCATTGTGGACATTATGATGATTTTCTTCCATTTACATACTAAGCAATAATAATAACAGTTGTCATATGATTTTTGCTTTTTCATCTTTTCTGCAGGAGGGGAAAACCATGTGTAGTTATTTTTTCAGGAAGGATAGGTTGTTGGGTTTTTTTGGGTTTTTTTTGTTTGTTCATTTTGTTTGATTATTTTTTTTGTATATTTTATTTTGTTGTTTTGTTTAAATACTCTTCTTCCTTTGTTTTTGTTAAGGAATGACAAAATCAAAGAATGAGTTCTGTACTTGAGCTAGAAGGTAGCCGAGACAGCAATGTGCCTTATTTCCTGCAAGAATCTCAGGAAGTGCTTCTTGTACAGCCACTGACTATGCACTAAGATTTTTTTGTTTGTTTGTTATGTTTTGGCTTTTATTTTATAAAAAATATGAGTTTATAAGGTCATTACTTGCAGAGAGCTGTGTGGAGCCTAGGGAACAGAAATGTCCAAAGTAGCCATTGTGCTGAGGTTTAACAATCTGTTACATCATCAAGGCCCTGTCTGTGAAGCCATATTTAAATTCTGTAGAGTAGGTGAGTACGTGTGATGTTTCCAGTTTATTTTGCTGCAGATATGTGTCTGTGTTCTGCCCAAACTGGGATTATTAGGCACCAAGGGCTTCATACCAGAGTGTATTTACATTTATGAGTGTCTGTTATGGGAATATGGGCCTTAATAAGTATTCCAGATGAACATAAGTCCACATAAGTGGATTTGATGATTTTGTGGCTTTAGTCCTCTCAGTTTTGATTCTTTTTAATGGAAAATTAAGCCTTTTAATCACATCTTTGCAGAGCTCGCTTTTCTTCGCAAAGAAAGCCAGTTGGTTTTATGTATATAGTTGTGCCTTTTTTGCAAATGTGTTGCAACACCTTCTTTTCACTTCTAGCTTCTCCAGCTACAATATGTTGGAAAAGTTACTGAATGTTGCAAATAAGTAGTGGAAGCTCATTGTGTAGTTACTAATGTGCTTCTGTATGCCTGGATGAGTGGTATGATTGCTGCTCTACAGTTATGCAGAAGCGGATTTTTTTGCACTTGTTTTGCCAATAAACTTATAAAACCCTAAAGCCAAAACTAAACAGAACCACCCCCCCCCAACAACAACAACCTGAAAAAGGAGGGGTGAGCATAAACCAGGAAAAGCACTGTCTAAGGTTTAGCCCTCTGGGGCTTTGCACATGCTTTTGAAAGCACAGCTTGTAAGCCTTAAATGATTTAAGGACTGTTTTGTGGGTTTTCTTCCCCCATGACCTGGTATTTTACTTTTAACATGTAACCTGGATAATCTTTCAAGTATAATCCAGAACACTACATTGTTTTCAAACTGCAAACATAATTGACTAATGCAGGAAAGGGGATAGAAATACTGATTACTTCCCTGACATTGCATCACAAACATTGGGTGTGCTCTAGTGTGTCCTTGACATTGTTTCAGCCAGGAGTGTTAGCTACCAGCTGCTTGCTTTTGAGGTCTCTGACCTAATGCCTCCTTGAGAGGAGTGATCTTGTTCTTCTAACATGGAAAAAACGGGGTTGAGTTCCTGCTTGCATCAGCACATCCTTATTGTTCTGGCTGCTCTCTCCAGGTCTTTTTTTTTTTTCTTCTTTTTTTTTCTTTTTTAACCCTGTGAGTGAAATTGAGTGAAATGTTTGTCATGGTTTTGTTTTTATAGAGTGTAGAAGAAAGTGTCAGACCTTGAAAGTTTATACAGTCTAATTTGATGGGGGGGAAAGGTAAGAACATACTAGTTAGTAATATACTTTACTGAGGATTACTATGTTTCCAGAAAACTACCTTAAATCCTATGGAAAAAACAGTTCTTTGTGCATCCCAAATAACTAATTAACCAGCACTTTTATGAGCTGCTGAGACTTGAATCTGATATCTTTAGCATACACTCCTATGGAAAAGAAAAAAGAGTAAAATGTTGATGCTGGATTTTGCCTTGCAAACTTGGCTGACAATTCACATTTGAAGAATATATTTCAGTAAGAGTTTCTATCCTTTCTAGAAGAGGATGACCAGTATACCCAATTAGCAGAGTAGCTTGATCATGAAGTTCAAAACCAGTAAGAACATAGTCAGGTCCTTGGAATCATATTAACAGAGCTTTAAAATGTGTTACAAAATTATTGTCACCATAAATACAATTGTACACCATAAATACACAAATTCCAAAAAAAGTATTATTGTTTAGTTCATGTGTGAGGGGGTGTCAATATTCTAACAAAATCTAGCACTGACAGATATTTTACTTTACTTTTTATTTACAATAGTCTGGTGTAACATCATGTGTATAACATATTTTAAATGGCTAACATGGAACTTATTGAAAATATGTGTCTGAATTCAGTTATTTTCACCTGAGGTACTTCTGGTAGTATGAGATCTACAGGAGTAGGACTAGACCATGCAGATGGAATATATAATTTGTTGGGAAGGCCAAACAAAGGAACAAACCTGCTATATTCAATGGTGACTGTACTAGAAAATCAAAAACCTGGAACAAAATACCCTCTTAATTATGCATTAGTTAAATCATAGACTGATTATTTTTACTTATGGGTCCTCCTCATTTGAAACTGTGAATTTATAATTCATATAAACTGACAATCTAGTCTCCATATAGATTAGATTTAGTCAGTGAGAAAATATTCCACTTCTCAAATTTTGGCATTTTGGTTTTGTAACAGAGGGTACTATATTAATGTCCATCAGCCTTTTTTGCTGCCTCCTCGTACTATTTACTTCTTTGGAAGGCTTCTTCAAACTGATTGATGAAGAAGTCATTATATGTTATATAAGGGAATTCTAAAGAAAGTGCTTAATGGTTATTATTTCTAGGACTTAAATGTCTGACAAGGTAGGAAGTCTGCTGTGGGCTTCAGAAGGCTTTGTTGTTGTTACCCAGGTATTTATCTTTCTTGGAAGTTCCAGGTCACTTTTAAGTTGCTAGAAATCCTGTTGTTATTTTGTACTTAGAGTGTTGATTTTATTTAGCATGGTAGTGGATCTGATAACAGTCGATGTATTTGACTCTATCAGCTCCTGTGAGTGTGAAGACTGCTGACAGAGCACTTTGCACTGGTAATCCTGTATGCATACACACAGCAAAAAGTCAGCTTTGGCAAAATCTGATTTGATTTATTCATAGAGTGGTCAATAAACAAATTTTGTTGCAGAATAAACATTGAAAAGACTGTTATCAGTTTGCTAAGTCAATTTTTGGCCAAAATCAGTGACTAGGCATGCAGTTCCTATCTGAGAGCAAGACTTGCTCCATGGCAGTAAGGCAAAAGCAGACATGTAGGTCCTCCTGCCTATCAAAGCTGTTGCAGCACTCACTCCAAACAGACACAAACAGTAAAGCTACGGATGTTTTCCTGTGGTCAGAAATTAATCCTTTGGCGTTCATAGGGATTGAAAAGAACATACATAGTCTAAACATAGGAGCTGGAAGGATTGTGTCTACTTGGCTTGTCTCTAGTGCTCAGGAATCTCAAAAACTAGACACATCAGACCTTTGGGCAGATTTTACAGCACTGGAAATTTTGAGACCGAATAGCCTGAAGGAACTGCTGATAAGTTTTCTTCCAGAGATCATAGGACCTTTCACAGGAACATTGAACCCACTGGTTCAGTACTGTGGGTCAAGCTCATTCAGACTCCATTAATTTATCAGAATTACAAAGTTCTACTGCTCAATCTAAAAAACTTTTATATTGCCCATAACTCAGCAAGGTCACAATCTATGAATTACCAGGAGCAGCCTTATGTAATGACTTCCCACTGAAAACAGAAGAGGTTTTGGACCATATGAGGCCCAATCTGCCTGTCTTCTACATGGAAAAACAGTAGTCTGCTTTGTTCCTAAAAAGAAGGCTGTGGGACATAAGATATGAGCTTTAAGAGTAAGATCTAGATCATGGAATTCTTGGTCTTTCAGACATAAGAGCAAAACTTTGCCTTAGTTCCTATGTTAAGGAGGAACAGGGCAAATGCAAAATGCAATAAGCAATTAGGTTTGTTTTTGTTTTTTTTTTTCCCTCCTTTGCTGTGGAGGGAAGGGAAGTGCATATTCAGTTCCAATAAATGTTGAACACTTCAGGGAGAGATTTGTTTTATTATTTGTTCTCATATAATTCCCTGATATAATAGTTTGGGGTGACCATGTAAGAATCTGATTGTGTAAGAGCAGGAGGTTCATGTCTATTGACAACTTTGTTTGCTCCTTAGTTTGAGAAATTTCCAGGTCTTTGCATGCTGCTTAAATGAAGAATGTCAAGTAGCTTTGTGATAGCTGCCAGACTGACAACGCTGTATTGAGACTTGTGCAAGGTACATTCAGAAACTCTCCTGGTTTCATAGTATGCTGTAATCCAGAATTTTGCTGCAGGAATTTTTCACGTGCAGAAAAAATTTGAGAAAAATACATATTGTGCAGTTATAATATACTTATCCATTTGCTGAAAAGGGAGCATGTTATGAAATCTTTTCAAATTAATTTCTCATTTGGGAAGAGAAAATAAAAATATAGATTATTGTGGGATATTTAGAGAATGACTTAGTCCTGCTTCCTTGAACATAGTTTGTTGCATAGTAAATATTTGTATAAAGCCATGCCATTCACTTTTACCTGTTTACGTACAGGCTATATGACAGGGTGTGTATTTCTAGTTGATGTCTCAGTCTGATCTTGCTGATGATCCTGATCCTTTTCATGCTTCAGCTTCTGAAAAAGGCTCATGGCTAAGACCCCTTTCTGTTTGAAAATGCACCAAAATACGTTGATAATACAACATGACCAGGAAAACGCCTTTGGCCATTAAATACTCCTTGCTCTGTCCTTGCAAAATGTGTTGATGTATTGAGCTCCTAAGGCATAGCTTAGTCAAGAGCAGTTCTATCTTCACTGGGGATTTGGCTTCAGTTTGGTCCACCTTTTCTGCACATGGAGACTTTATTTTTGCTGTCAGTCTTATTTATTTGAGCATGATCTGGTTGGTCTAAATCTTGCATACTTCCGTGCACTTACTCTTGTCCAGAAGGACTCAGTAGTGTTGGGGCCTCCACCCACCTTTGTTCCTTAGGTGAACTCTGATTTTTAAAAATAGACAGGAAATTGTGCTCTTTTCCTTTGGTTTATTTCTTTGAATGACAGTGAAAAAGAAGTGTCCTTGCTGTCTGAAAGGATAGTTGAAAAACAATATCTGGATGTCAGCCATCCTTTTGGAAAATGAGACAAGCTTTATGGTGCTTCCAGTAGGGATCCTGTGTCCTGTGTTCCTCCTTGGAACTTTTTGAATCTGGAAAGTTTTCACCCTCATGTGGGACAGTTCTGTGCTCTAAGGCCTTGTCATATTGTCATTAATACTGACTGAAGGCATCTCTAGAAGGCTTTTCTGTTGCAATGGGTGTTGTATTTCTGTTCTATATGGATACCTGTCCACTCAGGGATCAGAAGGATAGTGTGCAATATTTGCATGTTATCACACTTCTGTGCACTCATACTAGTCCTGGATGCTGAGTTCCATCACACAGAGAGTAAAATGTGGTTTGTGCTTACCGTACTTTGTAGATAATGACAGAAACTGGAAAAAGGGAAAAGGAAATGTTCCCTAACACCAAATTAATTTTTGTCTCATGCTAACATTTGAACTCATGTTGTTCAGCTGATTTATTTATTAGAACAGGGAGAGCAGTTTTCTTTGATGACTATTGTATTTCAAAAGTTGTTACTTTGAAGTGGACATTGAGAAAGGGCTTATAAAATCATGGGTAAGACTGAAGTTTTTCTGCAGTTTTGTGTGATAGGTATAACCTGTCTGTTCCAGACTTAGAACAGATTTTTAAAAACAATGCTTAAGTTTCAGGAAAATACCAGTTATGTAGTGAGAAGTATCCCATGCTGGTCATCAATGAGTTATGTCTAGTCACAGAATAGTGATGATATTAGTGCTGATGCTGTGTTTTGGTTTGTGCTCTTCTGCACATTTGTTGCTGCAAAGTCTGGTGAAGTAGAGTATTAATGGAAAGGAAATTCCATAAAAATGATGCTAAAAATAGGATTAAAATATATCATAACATCCGACAAATGGTGGTCTCCTTGTAAACATTAAATCTTTTTGTTTGTTGGACCCACAGTGATTTTCTCTTTAAATGAAAATGTATCAGATTAACATCCTGTTACCTAAATGTTTGCACTGGCTTTGGTCAGTAAATGCCCAGTATGTTTAGGATACTTTTTGACGTATGTTTTTGTTACCCCTTTCTAGCCAAATGAGCCACAGTTTTGCTCTTTCCCTCAGATTTGAGGGAAGATAGGAAGTTCTTTCTGCCCTACAACACAAAGTATATGGTTGGGTAAGTGTGTGGAGTATAGGCAGTGAGGTTCCAGTGCTTTCGCCTGATTTGGAGGACATGAGTGGAAGGAACAGGAACATGGTATCAAAACAAAACAAGCCAAATTATAGTCAGCAAACAGGATGATAAACTTCCTGGAAGCTTTTAGTTTATTGCTTAAGTTGATGTAATGATAAAGTTCAGTTTGTACATTTTTTCAAGCTCTTCTTTTTAACAAGAGCAACAAATTCAACAGTACGTACTTCTGCTTCACCATTTATTTGCTGGAATTTATTTTCTGACAACATAGCTGTCTGTTTTAGTTGTATATTTTATTCTTTTAGTTAGCTGCAGTCTGTAGCAAGCTTGAGAAGTCAAGACTAGCACTTAGTTCCATAATTCAGTCAAAGATATTTTAAGGATGTGGGCTGCTGCTGCTGTGTAATTGGCCATACTATTTTAGGACAGAAGGTTAAGGTCAAATCTCTTGTGAATGATGGTTTTGTTTATCTATAGAGATAGCATCCATTCTGTAAATTATTGCACTGCAGTCTTCACAGTAAAAGAGGCTAGAAAAATATTTTGAAATTAAATTCTGTTTCTTCTAAAAAAAAGTCTGTGGAAAGTTTCTAACTGTAGGTTTGGCAAGCTCCCTCTGTTCTTATCCCAGTTTCTCTCACATGCTGCTGGAAAAAATCAAAGTTTAGCAATTAGTAATTTTTAACAGGCAGTTTGGAGAAAGTGAGATAAATCCTGAAAGACCAAGCAATCTGCTTTTCTTTTGTCTTTCTTCTGACAAAATTTCATCCTGTTAGCTTAGCGTCTGCTCCATGTGTGTGTGTGAAGTATTAGTTACTCTTCTGGGCTTGCATTTCATAATTTAAAGCAAACCCATGTTCCTGCAATTTTTTCTTCCTTAAATTTTGATATAATTGTGAAAACTGAACATCTGGAATAGTGTTAGGAGAGAGAGCATCTTGCCCTGACCTCACTGCTTGCTTGGCTCCCGCTGCTGATCATTCCTGCATGCAGGCTCTAAGGGAAGAAAGATGACAATGTTTCTATCAGGATCGTGTAGAGACTGAGGACTTTCAATCTTGATCTTGATGTTTGGTCTCTTCTTAAAGCTACTCCATAGCTGTGGATCTGCTCCTGAAGCTATTTTGCCTTCATGTCCAAGTCATCTCTACCAATACTTTCATGTAGCCCCACGGCTCAGATGAGTAGTGCCATCCATAACCTGTGCCACCCATAACCTGTTCCTTGAAAGAGATAAATCAGGCTTCCTAGTGGAGAAGTAGCACCTTGTAGTCAAGAAATGAGTCTGTGATCACAGTAGCTTTTATTATTGCCCAAAAGACGAGTCTCTGCATGGCTCACTGTCTGCAAGTGCAATGCCATTGGCTGACCCCATTGTAGTGGTCTGTTATGGAAACAATGAGAACCTGCAGAGGCATCATTTCCTCATCCAGAGGAAGCATGGACTGCAGGATCCAGAACTACTGAACATGCTGGAAAACAATATTTGCTATTTATTTATGGTTTCTTGATTTCCTGGTCCGACTAACACCATTGTTCCCTTGTGTTGTTCTTAGAAATCTGGCATCTGGAGCTTTGAATGGTTTAGACAATTCTTTTTTTTTTTTTTTGCTTTGGAGAATAGGAACTGTTGCTCACAGCAAATTAATGAATGAGGTAAAAAATTATTAATAAAAAAATGTTCCGTATCCTTATGTAACCTTATGTGGAAAGACTCAGTGAGACATCAGTCTGTGGAATCAATGTGGGTGTTTTGGTAAGCAGCAGTGTCCTGGTATGAGTAGTATTCTGTGCTGTCATGCTCTGGTTGAGTGTTTACAGATGGCATCTGCCACCAGTGTGCTCTGTTTGTGCTTGTCTGCAGTTATGGTGCAGGTGGTTTGGTGAGGAGGGTGATTTGCATGATGCTGTGACTGCTGAATATTCTCTTTTTAATTTAAATAGTGGCCCTCCAGACTGTCGCCATGGGCTGACTGGGAGTGACAGTCTGCTCGTACTGTTTTTACAGGTTTAATATCTAAAAAAGTCCCTAATTCTCTCTGCTTCAACCAGAGGATGGTTTAAAGCCTTTGATTACAGCCTAAATGAATGAAGCTCTTATTTTCAGGAAAAGATAATAATAAACTGTGTCATCTTAGGGTCCCAGCATTCAAACAAAAAATTTCATTAAGGAAGCAAAGAAAATGATGTTGTAATCAGGTTTTGTCTTCTGTTTCCCTATAAAAATGAATGAAAAGAGCAAGAACAGCCATGCAGTCTGTGTTCCTGAGCAACACATGCTTCACAGACAGGGCAGTGTGTTGTGCAATTATGCTCATCAAAGGCAAAGACAGGTCATAGATCTACATAAGACAAAAAAAGAGTCTGTGGTTGAATAGCAAAAGGAGAAAAGAAAGGACCAGTGAGAGAAGGATAGCCTGTGAATGAGTAATGGATTATTTCTCCCTAGCATGCATGTAGAATATTTGTCCATATTTCTTGAAATTAGGAATTTATTTGACAGTAAGGCAATCCAGCAAATGTGGATAAATTCAAATGGTGTGGCTTTACACCTACAGCTCTTTTCTGGATGTCAAGTTGCTCAGTTTGGTTTTCTAAAATCATGTACTTGGTGGTCATTGTATCCTTTAAGATATGGAACCTCTTCAGTGGATATAAATGGTGATTAGCATGTAAATATCCTGTGGCATAATTAATATGTAGCAGATGTACAGATGTAGATGTGTAGATATTTCCTTTATGTATAGCATAAAGGAAAAAGAGAGATAATTTTTTTTTATCATCTACTCCTTTTAATAGTTATCAAATCAATAAAAATTAAATTATGAACTATTCTTGGAATTTGCATGGTTGAAGCATCCCATAAATCAAATACAGTCTAAAACAATATTATTAATTATATGTTTGAAATGGAAATTGGCTCAAAACCCTATAGGCAGATGGAAATTCATGAGACCAACTCAGGGTAGGGGATAGAGGTATATAACCATCTTTTGTTTGTATGAAACTGTGTGTAAAATAATTTGAATTTTTATACTATGATGTTCTTTTTAAAAATGAAGTTAAGACAACTAACATTGGCATCTCTAATTTTCAGAAACCAGTAGCTTTCCCCTTTATTTATTTTTATTATTTGTATAATAAATAAAACTTTTGGTTCAAATTTAAAAAAACATTAAATACATAATAATACTTAATAAACATAATAATACTTAATAAACAGTACATACTGCAGTGTTTATTAAATGATGGTTACATAACATGAGGCATCATTGCACATGAGTCTATCTAAATGTGGACCTGTTTAAATGGCAAACAATAGGAATTATCCGAGACATAAGTTTCCTTATGTAGGGAAGCATTCTGATTACTACTGATTGGGAAAGAATTTAAATGGGATGTTTCAGCTTTTTGTCTGTGATCAGGAGAGAGCACTTTATAGAAGTTTTATACCCCCTGCAGCTTCCCTGAAGGCTTTGCAAAGGAATTGGGTAAGAAAACTGCTGTTTCATATTCCTCCTTCCTTCGTGTTTTCCTTGGCACAAGAGTGCATGTGCAAATGGCAGCCAGAGTTGGCACTGAATACTGTTTGAGAGTACATGTTGTTTATACAACTCTGAAAATAAAAATTGTACTTCTCTCTAGCATTCTAGTTCCTAATTTTCATCTAGCCATATTATACATCAAATAACTTCATAATTAAGGACTGTGCATTCCAGTATTAGAAAAAAATGAGTTGTGTTGAAAACTGAGCACGTAAAAGGGGTTGGTGGGCTTCCATTATGCTTGCCTGTCTGTAGTTTCAAGTTTTCTCAGTTGATGGGTAAAACTCTTTGTTCTTTTGATTGTTTTTTAATAAGCTGCCTTAAACATGAAGGACCAAATAATTTGTTTTCATTGGTGCTGAGTCAACTTTCCTCCCTTATTCAGATGCAATAGGAATTAATATTTTAATTCTGAATGCAGAGATGTGATATGTTTATTCCAGGTTTTCTCCTCATAATAATTGATAAAAATCATGGCTTTCTTAATTCTGTTGGATATTTTTGAGTCAGAAAAGCCTCTCACTTGTCTTCAAATGTGTTACTGGACTTTAGAAGGATATGGGATGTACAGAGGATAACTTTCTTGTAATATTTTTGAGATTTCAAACTATTATTTCTCAAATTGAATCAGAAAAGTTAAATAATTCTTTTAGAGGGGTCATTTGTGACAAGTATGTTTCTCATTTTGTCCTCTTATGTATTTCTTATCTTTTACACTTCCTGAAATTACTGGTTTGCTTAAAGAAATAAAATTTGATGTATAGAATTAAAGAGTTGTCTCAAAAATATTCTGGGAATGTTGAATTCTTCCTAATTGGTCTTTTCCTACTTAAAAAAAAATAGTTTCGGAAAATCCTAATTTTGAGAGTAAAAATTGAATCAAAATTCAAGATTTTTTCTCAAATTGAACAGAATAACTTATGCAATGTTTTCATAAAAGAAGCAGATGCAGTAATATGAAGTATAAAGGTTTCAAACATACAAATTCTTTTCTAATTATGATTGCAGTATAATGGGAACATACTGTTACTTCCAGATGTACACTTGTTCTGAGTTTTCCTAGATTCTTGTTTTAGTTTGCTAGTAGTGGACACAGCTGAATTCACTGAGATTTCCTAACAAGAACCTAGTGTTCTATAAATTCAGGAAACAGCTGACTTTTATGAGAAGTAAGCTGTAATGGCAGACGTAATTTCTTTTCCATTTCAACTTGAGTGATACAAGATCAGTTATGTGATTAGCAGTACATTATCCACTTCATGACAGACACCAACAGGACCACATGATGCATTGCCACAGGGAATTCCACATACATGTGAATGTTTTTTGTACATCTTTTTCTTCAAAAAGATGTATTAAAAAACATATTTTTCTTCAGAAAATTGCCAAAATGTAATTAAGAGGAATCTTGACAAGCCGGAAGCATTTTGTTTATTGATCTGGATGCCTCTTGTTTGGTCAGTTTGTTGCAATCCCAGCAGACTGTTCTGAAATTCACAGGGGTCGCCAGGCCAATCTCTTTTTTTGCCTTCCAGAATCTCTCTTGGTGATGCTGAGACTGGAATGTAACCTGTTTATATTTTTAATGGGATAAAGGCTTGGTTAGCAGCAACCCATGTTACATAGAATACTCTCCAAAAATATTAGACAAACTGCCTTCTGCTTATCTTGCAGGTGGGAGTACACCACTTATGCCGGTATATGGTCTTTTACTGAAGCTCTGGTTAAGCTACATTTTAATTAAGCAAAAATTTAGATTGTTTTCTAGAATTTTTCTTTGGCATCAGATGACAGCAGCATATGTGAGTGAGGCAGCCAGACGTCCAGTCTCTGGTTTGGTGAGATTTGGAATGATCTCAGCTGTGAGTACCTCTGTCGTTACTCATCAACCAAACTTGTGCGGACCAGCAAGTGCACAGCCAGTCCTCAGAAGAACAGATTCCCAAAATAAGGATGCTAGATAAGGGTGACAGGATTCTTGACATCTGGAAAGAAAAGGAATAGATGTCTTCTGAACTGGGCCAGGAAAAGGTTGTACTAAATCTTTGTGAGAATGGCTTCAGTGCAAGGAAGAGGGTGGAGACATCGGACATCCTGCCTGGCTGTGTGGAACTGGACTTTAGCTATAAATCTCTTACTTTCATCTGCAATGGAGATGAAAGGAAGGAAGGGATCAGAAGTGAAAGCTCAGGTGATTTTAGAGGTGGGGAACAGGAGTTTAGGGGCACTTCCTCATCAAAGTAGGGAACTGACTTAAAAGTTTCTCAAGGCATGAAAGAAAGAACAAGATGTCAAGTGAAAAGCTGAAAAATATCGTCAGTGACCACAAAACGCAGAAAAGGTGATTGAGATACAGAAGAGGATGAGGAAAGATTTTTTTGCTCTACCCTTAGAAGTTTTCTGATATAATAGAGAAAAAAAATTATACATGATGGAGAATGGGTTAAGACTATCCCAAAATATATCATTATATTAATCATGTATGAGAAGATTCTGAAGATACATATTTTTTCAAAGCAGTAAAATCTGTATGTGCGTGTGTACTTATGAATTTATGTTTACTTTAAGGAGAGAAGTCAGGGATTCTCTTTCAGACAGACTGATGCCCCTTAGGATCAGATGAATGGAGAAGTGGATTGTTTGGTAGGTTGTGAAAAGAAATTATCTCTAGAATGGAAAACATTGCAGATGTTGTCCATCTATTCCCTCTGTAGTTACAGGCATCAGAATATGAAGCCAGCTTTCAAAGTAGCTCTAGGTACAGCAGGGAGAAAGAATGTATCTGACCTTGGCTGATGCTCTTGCTGCTGGTTGTGATTCATCCAGTCCTGCAGGCAAGATGGGAGAAACAGGTGGTGCCTCAGCTGGTGAATCACTGGAGAGAGAAGAAGAGTCTTTTGTTCAGTAGCAGAAGCCAGCCTGAGCAGCTACTGCCACTGCTGCTGGCACAGGTTAATGGGAAGAGGAGGGTAAGAACACAGTGTTTGCCACAGCTGCTGCTGCTGCTGGAGTCTTCTCTATTGATTTTTGTGTTTTTCCTCCTTGTGGCAAAATCAAACAAAAGTGTTTCAACAAAACTGGCTTGGTGTTCTTCTGGGACTTGGAATCTGATGTGCATTAATTATAGTGTGCAAAACTGCTGTGCTAAATACTACCTCGATGCCTGTGAACTAAATTAGCCACAACAGGCTAGTCAGTTATGGTAGAGAGCAGTTTTTTTTTCGCAAGGATAGATCTTCATGTTCTCTCTAGGATCATTTGGAATACTGTGAAAAGACCAAAATATTTTACACCATCCAGATGCCTCTAGTTAAACTACGAATGTAAAGAGAGGACACAGAAACTGCAAGTATTTCATATATGCATTTCTAAATTTGTGAAGATGAGGTTATTATCATAGACACAAAAAGGTTGTATAAAAATATAAACATTTCCTTATAGTGGGTCCCTTTATAGGATTTTGTCTTTGAAACTGTGCAAAATAAAATGGTATTCAATTTTAATGTCTATAACAACTAGCTAGCTTTACTCGGAAGGCTTTATGATAGGTTGGGCACTTCACCCGAACTGCTTTTCCTAAAGTGAAAATGTGCAGGAAATTACCTTATTAAAAATACATATGTTTTTGCAGTTCACCTTGTTTTTGTTTATGACAGTGTAGATTTAAGGATAGAAACACTGTTAAATGAATTCTGAAGGGGAAAATAAGTAACTATTTAATTTGGTTTTTATTTTTTCAGATAAAACCCAGTATTTATTTATAGGCTTAATCCTAAGTAGGATTATTACTTTCAGAAAGACAGAAAGTACATATCTTTTGTGATCCAGGAGCTCTGACATAACTTCTGGACTTTTTATCTGTAAAGGAGGCAAAAACTCTGCTCTGGGAGTCTTCTGCAGGCAGACCTCTTTGTTTTCCCTGATTTCATTCCAGATGTCAGAGAAGTCATTTGTGCTGTTGGCAGCCCCTTGTGCTATCTGTAGCAGTGGTAGGTTTTTGTTTTTGTTCTTTTTCAACAACACACAGAGCAACCATCAAGAAAAAAACTCCACCAAACAACAAACAATGCAACTCTTATTTTGATCAGACCAAAAGTCAAAATCCCCGTAACAGGAACCCAGTGTCTGTTCTCTGTAAAAAAATGCTGCTTCACAAAATGGCAGCTGATCAGCAGACAGGCAAAAATGTTAGTGTTTATTTATCATAATGAACAAATTCCTTTATAATTATTTGAATTTGGATTTTCAGCAATTTATGGTTAATATTCATGCCCATTGCTTTCTGTATTGTGTTACTGCAATGTCAGGCAAAGGGTAAAAGAATTAGAGTAGGGGATAGTACAGAAAGAATGTATCAGTTTGCAGGTAATATGAACAAAGTGTGTAATTAGCTTCATTGCTATTATTAGCATGGAATCATCTCCAAATGATTCTTTACCACATTTCTCAAAGCTAGAGGTGAATATACTACCATGGTAGTGGGACCCTGAATAACAGCCAAAAATAGAGACATTTTTATGCTCCCAATAGGACCTGAATGGAGTCAGGGAACATTAGCACTTAACTGTTATCTTATATATTTCTTATGTAGTTGTTCCCCTATTCCAAAGGACTTAGTTGGAACCCCATATTTTGGTCTGCGAGTTTGTCAGACTTGCAAAGATCATAAAATTTCTTACAATGTGACTCTCCATATTTAGAATTTCATCTGCATTTTGGGGCATTTCTTCTCCAAAGCAGATATGCAGTGATCATGCAGATGCTGTTTTGTGTTAATGAAGTTTCCAGAAGGATGCTTTAGAAAATGTATGTTTGTAATTTGAATGCCAAGCTTTATGGAAGCAGGAGCTGTGGCCCTCTGAGTGACTCAAGAATATTCCTAGAGTGACAGAGTTTTCCATAAACAGTTCTAAAACCTGACAAACAAGGCTGGGAGTTGTTTTTTAATGTGGGTAAAAAGCATCCTTCTTTATGTTTGCTTTTCATTTGGTCTTTGAAATTTAGACTGCTCTTTATGGTACCAAGCCAAGTTGCTGCTCTGAAGTGTTGCGTGGAGATCTCTTAAAAGAAAAATCATCAATAGTCCAGCTGGCAAAGAGTGCCAGGAATCACTGCTCTGCTGCAGGGTTGAACCCCTATACTATAGCAAGGTGGATAAAATGCTGGTGACACAAGGTGAAAATCTAGAGAATTACAGTCTGTTTTTACCATATGTCTTTGCTGTTATTTGAGAAAATTAAGAACTGAAAGGAAGTTAAGGGAAGTTCTGGCATCCACTTGAAAAGCTTTGAGAATGTTGAGGATCCCTGCCTAGGTGACATTATCTGGGATCCTGCAGTGCTATAACAGAGATATTTGTTATTCTCTGTGTTTGATGTAATGCTATGAAACTTCTACTCTAATGTGGATGAATATTGAGGTAACCTCAGCAAGATGTAATGTATATTCCAGTAAACACACATGAGTCATGGTTTACTGACATGTATGTTTGATGAAATTTTACTGAGTTTGAAATGATTTTAAACTTTGGTGATTTTTGTTGGTTTTTTGCTTTTTTTTAGGCATGGGAATCATGTATGACAATTGATTCCTACAGCTGTTTGATCAGTCCAGGAGCAGGATCTATTCTATTGTTGCCTTGCAATTTGTAATTGCTTTGCTCCTTAATATAATGTAGTGCTCAGTAAAGAGTGTGGACTTGGAGTCTCATTCTTGAAGTAATGGTAAAAGTTTTAGAGGGAACTCAGTGCTATTTCAGAGGAGTTCCTAACTACTTTGCTTGTTTTTTATTTCTTGTTTTTATGTGGCCATTTCTTTAGTGAATTGCAAATTTGCTGAGATGTCCATTTTACTTTTATATTTTTTACAGGTGTGTTTTTTCTGTGGTTAATTAGAGTTTATGCAGTATGTTTTCAAAAGCTTACATATATATTTTTTTTTCCATTAACTAAAGAGGTAACAGCTCCTGAGTAGTTTTTGTCCATCCTTATATGTTTTCTTTTTAAAGTCTGCAATTTCTGTGCTGGTATCCTCCTTACATTTATTTCTGCAAATTATCTGCTTTTTCTCTGTCTACTAATTTTTGAAGAAATGCTCATGATTGTCCTCAGTTGATGCTTAAAAAATTCTGGAGATTTTTTGAGTAGTCAGCCCTCTCTGAGACCTGTGTGTTTATGTAAGTTCAGAGACATTAGTCTTTTCATAGTTTCAGTGCTGGATTGAGGTTATTTTACACTGTTAAAAAAAGCAATTACTTCATCCTCTTGCCTGATGATGGCTGTCACTCTCCTTAGAAAAGTACTAGTTCAGAGATGTTGTGTGTGTGGAGTCTGTGGTGTCTCTGTGCTCCAGGAAGGGAGTTGATAGGGGGATTTATGTCCTGAAAACCTGGGTTTCATCAATACTTTGCATTATTCACTCCACAATGGGTCCCACAGGGATCAGCCTTGGAGGTAGGCACATCCATCTCTACCTGCACTCCCCTGAATTCTCTTAGCACTGCTCTTCTAGAAAAATGTGAGATTATTCCAATTGTTTTGCAACATGTGAAGTTTGTAGAACTTCATGTAGATGCTCGAAAAATTCAAATGGTCACATGCATTGATTTTTGAGACACAGCATTATGATTTTTTTCTGGAAACAAATCTGCATTAATAGGAAGAACAATGGAGCGCTGAAAAACCTGGTTTAGTAGAAAGTGTCCCTGCCCATGGCAGGGCTATTTGGACTAGTTGGATTTTAAGGTCCCTTGCAATCCATAGGCCATTTTGTGATTCCATGATGCTGTGAACAGGTGGCAAATCTCAGGGAAAAAACCAGCCTCTTGACTACACTACCCCTGCAGAATGAGTACAGCAAAATATTACAAGGGCTTACAAGAAGCTGCAGGAAGGGACTGAAGTTGTCCCAGGCCTATCTACCTTAATTAGTGATTTGTGTCTGGGTTCTGCAAAAGTTTGGATTATCCTGGATTTATTTTCTGATAACCTCTGCAGATGTGATATCTGGGACATTGCTGCTCGGACAATTGTTTATTGCAGCTGATATATTCTCTTCTTGACCTCATGACTCCCATCTAGTGTCTTGAGTCACTTGGGAATAACTAATGCCTCAGCTCTCAGTTCCTTCTTAGTTTCACCATCAGCCAACTTAATGTTCACCTTCCTTCACAGTTACAGGAAATGAAGGTCTTTTGAGATAACAGAAGTGGAGATGAGCAGTATGTTTGGTCTATGGGGAAATAATGTGAACAGAGAGAAATTACAGATAGTAAAACTAGATGTGAGTTTCAGAGGTAGTTCTTAGAATTATTTTTTTCTCTTAGATTCTAAAGCATATTTAATGGTGTTTCATGGTTTAGTGAAAACTTCCAGAATTTAACTGAGTCATGTAGGCTTTTGCTCTTTGTGGGATTGGTTGTGCAGATAATGCATGCAGCAAATTTGTCATAACCCCTGGGGATATTCGTAGTGAGGAATGATGTAAAAAGGGCTGTCGTCCACCGTCAGTTAACTGCTGCAAATGAGTTAATGGCATTTTTTTAGCACCAGTAAAACATTAAAAAGAAAGCACAAATAGTCAGGAAAAAAGACAGGTTTAATGAACTAGAAAATCTACATCGTTGTAGAGAGTGATAGGAAACATAGAGTGTGCTGGCAGTATTCCAAACCTAATTCAGTTTATGTACTGGATAACTAGATTTGACTCTTCAGTAATAAAAATGTGTAATGCTAGTTACGTAGTGCTCTTCATCGGAGAAAGGAGCATTGCTTGGGAATGAAAATGTTTCAGTCCCAGCAGAGGGCAAAAAGGCTTGCTGTGACTGCTGTCTTTCCACACAGGGGTTATTTATGGCCCCTTTTATGGAATTTGTGCCACGCCAGAATTTAGATGAGCTCATGTACAGTGTACAATGCACAGTGACTTGGAGCTAAATGGTTATGAAAGAAATGACATTTGTGCACTTGTGGTGCCAGGTTTTAATGACTGAAGAATATGCATGCCTGTGTGAAGAATTATCAATGTAAGATTTTAGTCTACAGTGTGTAGATATTTTTTAGAATGTACCAATATCTTTGTAATGAAGTGAATTAATAAAAAATTAATTCTGTTCTTTGTACTTGAGATATTATTTCTTTAGGAATTACTTGCTGTACACAACTTCTTTTTGTGTCCAGTTCTTGAATGTAAAATAGAAGAAAACTTACAATTTTAGTATTTCATTAGTGGTATTACTAACTTCTCATTTGATTCCTAGGGACTGGGTTCTTGGGGAGGGAAGAAGGAAGAGTTTTCATTAAGCAAAACCAGGTGTAGCTGACTGTTTAAACCAATTTACTTTACAATAAGTTTGATTATTAATATGTCTGAAATCTGACTTTTGGTTGTCATGGTAAAAGTCACATGAAATAATAGTATCTCCCAATTAGTTTAATTTGGAAATTAGCAACTTTTTTTGGCTTGCCTTGTGTTCAAACTGTAAAGCAATAGAGTGAGATTTTGAAAATTAATACATTTTCCTCTTGCTTGTTTGTAATATGAGTGCAGGATGGAAGTGGTACTTCAGAGAATGTTCAGTTTCTCAGCTTCATTAATATTTTACTTTTTTTAACACTGTGTAGATAGGTTTTTCTATCATGTTAGAATAATAAGACTACTAAATTATTTATAAATAAAATGCTTGTTTTAGATTCTGAATAATATTCTGATGTGGCTCTATATCTAGTTTGGGAAACAAATTAAAGCATAACATGCCAGAAGTTTTTCAAGTCTTCCTGAAATAACTTTTTCCTTATTTGTCTTGTTTCATGCAGGCTTTTCTTCACCGAATGATCCAATGTGCTGCAGCCAAAGTGGATAAAAATGTCACAGAAGAAACAGTTAAGGTTAGTCCCTTAATTATCTTTTTCTTCTTTTTTTGTATCTGATGTTTCACTTATGTATGTTTTATTCTTTTACAGATGTTGTTTTCAAATATTGAAGATATTCTTGCAGTTCACAAAAACTTCCTGTCCCTTGTGGAGGATTGTTTACAGCCAGAACCTAATGCACAGCATGAAGTTGGAACCTGCTTTCTGAATTATGTATGCAATTTTTTATTTCAGCCTTTTTTCATATCTTTCTTTTATTTTTTGCCTTTATTAATTACTGTTATGATGATAAGTGTGCGTGGTCATGAAGCCTAAATATGACTTGATTGCATAATGAAGAGTACTTTGAAGTTCATCTCTTGGTTACTGTCATGTCTGGGAAAAAAAAGATTAAAAAAAAAAATAGATGGGATGAGAGTGAAGAATGAACATAATGAATGACAAACTTTTGCTGTTTCATCATTTTCATATTCACCAAATTATCTCAGGCTGACCAACTGAGCCCTGCTACTTGGGTGAAGTTGTGCCTGTGTGTTAGAGATACAAGGTTACTTGCAACAACAAGAGTAGTACTATCTTTTTATTCCCCTTTAGTGCAAAAAGATGAATATTTAGTGAAAAATTGTATATACTGGATAAAATGTCCATGGTTCTGGATTGTGAAGGTATTTTATTTCCAGTAACTGCAGTACTCCCACAAGTCTGCTTGTATATCCTGTAGTAATTGCTATCTAGGAGTATTATTTTTCCTCTTGGAGCAAAACAAGGATGTTACTGTTACAGAGCTTTGCAAAATGAGGACAAATTAGTTTACTTTCAGTTGTAGACCTAACAAAAGGTCTAGGTTTCATTCTTTAAATTCATGGTTAGAGTCCCATTTGTTTGTTAAGTCATTGATTATTCATTGTGACAGGAGAAATCTATTAATGGATAGTGGAAACAATTTACAGAAGTTGAGTAACAACAGTTTTTAACTCTGCAGAAAAATGGATCATATTTGAAAACAAGTGTTAGCAGTCAAATTGGGTAATAATGTAAACAAATCATTTTGCATTTTCTTCATGTATATTTTTGTCCTGTATGTCTGTGGTAGTTCAAGCTCTGAAATATTTCAGCAAAACCTTAGGAAGTTCATCAAAGGCAAATGTAAGGAATTGCATCTGGGAAAACATAATCCAGAAGTACAGCACAGGCTGGGATCTACCTAGCTGGGGATCAGCTCTGTGGAAGGGGACCTCAATGTCCTGGTAGACAACCATCTCAATATGAGTGAACAGTGTGCTGCTGAGACAAAAAAAATAAAGCCAAGAGCATGCTGGGTTGCATCAGCAAGGGCATCACCAGCAGAGATAAAGACATCATTATCACTGTCTGCTCGCTGCTTGATTCCACAGCTGGAATTCTGTGTTCAGTTGTGGTCCCTGCTATACAAAAGAGATGTGGATAGTCTGGACAGGTTTCAGACAAGCACCACAAGGATGATCCTGGGAAGTGTTCCATGTGGCTTCCTGAAAGAACTGGGTTGGTTCAGACTTGAGAAAAGAAGGCTTAAATGGGACTTTATCACTATGTTCCAGTATTTAAAAGGTGGCTGCAACGATGGAGATTCCCATTTTATAGAATCACATGGATAATATGAGGGGTAACTGGTACAAGTTTCTCCTGGGGAAATTCCAATGGGACACCAGAAAAAAAAAATTCACTGTGAGAACAATCAGCCATTGAAATAATCTCCCCAGGGAAGTGATGGATTTGTCAACATTGGACACATTTAAGATTCCACTGGGCAGGGTTCTGGGCCATCTTGTCTAGACCATGCTTTTGCCAAGAAAGGTTGGACCAGATGGTCCTTGAGGTCCCTTTCAACCTTGTTTTCTATGAATCTGTGTTTGAAATTCCCAAGTGGTGCTCCCAGACTGTTCATAATTTGAGGCTAGACCTCAAATAATAAATGTATGAAGACGAGCTGAGTTTCTAGAATGAAGGCTATATTAGCTATTCAGCTTTGCAAAGTGTTCATTCCATGTTTTATTAATTAAAAAAAAAATCAAAATGACAAGTGCAAAACAATGTCTCTCTTTGTTTCTGCAGAAAGAGAAATTCCGTATCTATGATGAATACTGTAGCAACCACGAGAAGGCACAGAAAGTTCTTCTTGACCTGAACAAAATAAGAACAGTGCGGACGTTTCTTTTGGTAAATAAACTTTGAACTGGTGTTTTAACTTCATTTTTTTGACAGGCCAGTGAATTTTCAGCACTGTCACCTCCACCATGTAGTAAGTACCAGCACCCCTGTAAGTGATTAGTAGACTGTTTTAGCTGGGGTTGATGTTCCCAGAGGAAGGAGGTGTATAAATCATATTTTCACTGCTGTGCTTGGATCTGTGGATAATACAACATTAAGCAAAGTGCCTTGAACATTCTGGGCACACAAAGGTGTGAATCTCTAGAAAGGACAAAGAATAGAATAAAATAGACGAGGAGAGACAGGGAAAGGAGTTGCAGAAAGGAACTGAAGGACTCAGCAGAACTTCTGAAGGGGGAGGTCCACGTTCTGGTACTGTAGCCAGCACTGTTGTAGACAGAAGAATCTTTTGTTATGGATCATAGAATAGCCATTCTAATCTTAGACACTGACTTAATCTAAGTTGAAAGAAACAGCTCCATAAACAGTCTTTCACTTGATAAGACAAGTAAGGTGGGATTTGAAAATGTTAAGTGTGATAGTCCTTGTGGTTTTTCAACAGCAAAACCAATTTCCATGTAAATACTGGGTTTGCAAATAGTTGACTAATATATAGTTTTAATAACAACTTTTAATAGTTGTTAAAAACAGGATTCAGAGTGGAATGATTTTTGTGCTTCCTCCATGGAAATTTGTAGCCTACTGTATTGGAACTTAAATACCTGAGGTGTCCATGGATATGCTATCAAATTCAGGAGTGATCAGATTTGGTGAGTGTGTTTTGGGACTGGAGACCAAATGACCCTACCAGCAAAGCATCACAGATGCGTTTGAGGAAAAAAAGATTCTGCCAATGCTGATAGTATCACAAGTCTTATTTAATTTTATTAATTATTTTTAGCATGCATAGGGTTTCACCACTGCTGTTGACAGAGCTCTTGCTGAAGTCCTATTGCAGCTCACTGATGGTTTGAAAGATACCAGATCTGACTCCCCAGCTGCACTTACTTACAGCCAAGTTAATGAGCAGTGTGGGAATTTTATTGTGGGAAATTCTGTGTGACATGAGGCACCATCTGCCTTTTTTGCTAAGAATCTCTTATACAGAAATGGTTATTCACAGTTAAAAACTGCTTCAGAGTTGTCCTATTTTTCCCTTAGTGGTTGAAACAGTATCCTTCACCTCCCAGACTGAGGAGCTTCCATACACTTGGTTCTTGTATTGGAAGCAGCATGGCCGTACTCAACAGGGAAGAGTGAATGCTGACTACAGAGGCAAAAAGCATAATACTCTGTAGAAAGATTGCAAAGATCCTGTTTTGTGACAAAGAAAGCCAAGTGTGCCATTGTGGCATGTGTCAGTGTTACGTGCTCTGGGGCACATGCAGAGGGCTTTCTCATCTGGTTTGGGTTCCTCATAGATTGGGGCATGTCTGTAGGATTCAGTGGCAGCAGTCTAACCTAGAGAGCAAGACATAAGACTATGATTTGAAAGCACAGTCAAAGCCTTCCAGACACACCAAAGGGTTCAGATCATTAGAGCTGTGGTTATCTATAAATAATTGGGAGCAGAAACCAGAAGTTTAGAGCCTTTGAGTATAGATGCAATTGTTATAATAACTATGCTCTGGATTGCCATTATCTTACTCAGTCTTTATCAGTAAAGCTTTTGTTTTGGCAGGTTAAGTGAGATCCTTTAGGGTGAAAAATCCTTTAGGGTGAAAAATCCTTTAGGATAAGACAGAAGCTGATAAAGCATGAGTACAAAGGCTTAAGGGTGGGTGTGGAGATCGCCATAGCAGCGCTGGTTGTAGGATACGTGTGGGGTTGCCACCCAGTTGTGCAGCCTCTGTTCCAACAATGTGTCTGCATCCAGACCTGTGGCCTGTGTTGACATCTCATCTGGCTGTCTTAAACTGCTTTTGTTTAGTGTCCTCAGCTTAGACAACTTGATCTTTGAAGCTGAGATTATCTCATACCATTGCATCACAATTCCTTCTGATCTCTCCATAAAATAATTGTCATCATTACTTTAGGTCTTTATGTACTTACACTTTAGCTCCAATTATTCCAAATATTTGCTGTGATGTCCTTTGTGTCTTTTCCTATCTCCAAAAGCCCTTACTCCTTTCTCTCTCTCAGCTGCTTTTATGTGGCACTTCCATCCAATGTTTAATTTGCTCTCTACTTCCATAATCAGAAGTCTTGTTGAAAGTTTTTAATAGCCTTTTGTCTATGATTTCAGGATATTTTATTCATTGCATATCAAATTTAAATATAGGACCATGAAAACAGAACATGTTTTTTTTTTGAGGTGTATATTAGGATGGCCATGTACAAACATTCAAACCATCTTTGATACTACTTAATGCTGGACACACTTTTTAGAAACAACAACAGCTCTAGTGGTCTCCCTGAAATATTTTTATTTCTGTTTGTTGAAGTCTGAAAGCATATTTTGAGCATTTTATTTACTTTTAGTTTCAAACTTTAAGAAAAAGTCCTCTCCATCAGACTGGATAAAGAAGGTACTTAAATGAGAAGCCTGCATTCTGCCTTTGTGCCTTCCTTGTCATGTGTGATAGCCTGTGCATGTGTTCAAGACTGTACTTTTGACACTCTTGCAAACCTCCCTCCTTACACAAAATATATATATTTACAGTGTCTGTGTATTGTAACCAAACTCTGCTGTGTACCTATGCCCTTGTCTTCATTTCTGATAATTTTCTTGGGATTTTTCAATAATTTGTGAACCTGTTCCCACTGCAGAATTGCATGCTTCTTGGGGGACGCAAGAACACAGATGTACCCCTGGAGGGATACCTAGTGACTCCAATACAGAGAATATGCAAGTATCCCCTTCTTTTGAAGGTACTTACAAGTTTTTTATTGAGGACTTTATACTTCCTATGTAAAACTGGTTGCTAAGCATGTTTCTGAACTCCAGGAACAATCTTTCTACGCAGTGAATTATCTCTTTATTAAGATATTGGAGCCAGCCTTGCTCTCATTAAAGCTGGTGGCAAGTCTTCTGACATCAGTGTTAAAAGAACTGAGGAGCTTGGCTGGATCAAGATGATTAGCTCTGTTCTGCTTGTACTTGTAAGGTTGCCTCTCCATTGTTGGACAGAAGTGAGCCATTTGGGAGAGTTTAATGAGCCTAATTTCAGCTGGGTTTAATCATGCCCTTGCTTAAAATGCTTGGGATGGAAGAGTTTGTTGATGACATACTTTGATGATGCTAATTTACCATCAACAAATTGAAAATGAAAAGTATTAATTGATTTTTTCCACAAGAAAAAACTGTGGAGTAAGAGTAAGGTGTTGTAAATTGTTTTATGTACAATTATATCTTTATTTTTATCATATTGTGACAACTTAAATAAATTAAAAATGTCAATATGGTGATCAACATTAGATATTCCAACCTCTGAATTTGTAATTTACCGTGTTAGGAAATAAAATACAAGAAAATAAGTATTTTAAGAAAATCATTGCTTAACAAATTAAGGTCTTGTATTGCTTATTATTCCAAACTCTGGGAGGAAAACCAGAGCTGATTCTACTCCAAAAGCTACCTGAAAAATGATTATTGAACAGTATTTTTCACAATGCATGTGTGAGCTTTGATCTGCAAGATTACTAGTTGTGAGGCATATGACATAAAAAAAATCTAAAAAGGAACAGCTCAGAATAAAAGTTTTTAAAACAAATTAAAAATATAATCATTACAATGAGGTGTGAGTCAGCCCAGATAGCTGTGGCTTTACAGTTCCCTTGGTCTATTTTGGAATTATTTTACTATTCTATTTTTGAAGGGCATACAGATAAAACAGGGGAAAATGACTAATGAATTACATTAGAGCAATGAAACAAATATATTAAGAAAATTTAAGTGCAGGGTGTGGTGGCAGCAGGGTTAGAGCTTTGCTGAAGGCTGCTCTCAGTCAGCCCAGCTGTTAATGGGTAGCTGGTAGCTTGAAATGGGAAGTCTCAAACAAATGCTGGTGACTCCACTTTTGTTTATCAGCATGGCTGCCAGTTCCATCTGAAATCAGTGAGTCACCTAAGTATTGTTCAGTGCTTTGCTGCATTGCACGAGGTTAAACAATAGTGTGGAGCTAAAGAAATGTGTTTTCTGCCCAGATTTGCAGGAAAGGCAGGTACTAATTTTGCCATGAGTGAACTACTGGTTTTTTAAGCAGAATTGTTATCCTTGCTCTTGAACAGTTGTACCCTGCAGAATATAATAAACAAAAAACCAAACCTAAACCCCAAAGCTTAACATGAAGAAACATTGTTGGAGGAGAAAGTAGCTGAAATACAAACTTGTTCCTAAATCATAATGATTATCTATTGTTAGTAATTAGTTACTCTTGAGTTTTAGTGTCCTACTAGGACACAATTTTAGAAGCGTTACTACTTTTCTGCTTAGAAAAAGAGAAGACTGGCTACTTTATTTTTGTATGCTGGTTTGGTCTAAGACTCCTGTAATGGAGACCTTTAGAGATCAAAGACTGGTTTCTTTTTCGCTTTTATTTTCTTTGTTTTTTGTTTTTTTTTTTCCCTTTTTTCCCCCCTTTTTTATGTCTAAATAGGAATTACTGAAGCGGACTCCAAGGAAGCACAGTGACTATGCAGCTCTAATGGAAGCTCTCCAGGCCATGAAAGCTGTCTGTTCCAACATAAATGAGGCCAAGAGACAAATGGAAAAATTAGAATTTTTGGAAGAATGGCAGTCTCATGTTGAAGGATGGGAGGTACTGTCATAAGATTTGTTGCTTTCTGTACTGAGGAGGGAGTAATAGTTTTCAACAAGTATGTATTGCACTGTTTTTCTGATCCTGAGATTATGTCAAGCCCACAGTTCTGTGCAATTACAGCTTTTGAGATCTTTTGACATCCTGAGGTTCTGTCAAGTCCACAGTCCTGTGAAATCACAGCTTTTGAGTTCTACTCTGTAAATTAAATTGTCCATGACTGAACAATGCTGTATGAAATAGCAGACTTCAAGGGAGGATAGTTATTTAGCATTTGTATTGACATGTGTCTGTGCACACAGACACATCTATAAACCCTAATTTAAATGCTGATTTTATTTTACTTTGTCTATTCTGGCCTACAGCACTTCGTCTGGTTGAAAAAATTTTGTTTATTGTTTATTATTGGTTAAGCATTGAGTCTATAAGTTTTTGTCAGCTTGTTGGTAGACTCTTAATATTGGGTGAGCTAAAGTAATTTAAACATATTCATTTGATTATGTGTGAGATTTGTGGAGCTTTTTAATGGTTTGCAAATGGAAGGATTTTAGTGTTTCCACCAGGTTTTGTGAAGTAACCATAGATCTGGTTCTGAGTTAGAATTTTAAGTAGTAACCAGCAGAACCACCCTTTCTGAAAGAAAACAACAAGATCAAGCAGTCGTAGCACCAAAATCTTCATTTTGAATTATTCTGAGCACTATAATTAGTTCATATAGAAAGACAGGTGCAGATAAGAGTGTATCTTTAAATTGCCTTGGGAGTTTTGTATTGACATCTGAGCTGACTGTACTGAGGTGGAAGGCAAACACAACTGAAGTTTCAGTGAAAGAAATATAAAGCAGTGTAAACATGTTCAAAACTTACTTTAAAAAAACAAAAAGACAGTTTTTTTTAAGAGGAAGATTTCAACATGGAAGCAGTCCTTTGCTTTTTACGAATACTTTGCTCAAACATATTAAATATATTACTCAAATATGCTGCTTCTCTCCCTGAGAAAGCTGCTTAAGAAGTGGAGGAAGTGATTTTATCTCTTTAAGCTTTGTGTAAGTCTTGCAGACTGGGAGATGTAGCCAGAAAGATATGTTTGTTGCATGCTAGTGTGGTGGTGAGAGATCTCAGTCTATATAGTGGAAAATTTCCATTGCATGGTGTCAAGGAAAGAAAGAGTTAGGGATGTGGGTGGGACACTGAAGCAAAGAAAACCTCAAGACAGACTTGTCTGAACTCTGAGCTCCCCACAAAGTCTGACAAATAACAATTAGAACTATGACTAGAGTGACAACTTTTAAGAAACGATTTGTAGTAATAGGTAAAAAAGCAGAAATAAAAAATAGTTTCTATATGGCTCTGTTCCCTACACCTCCTGATTTTACTGTACGTGCTGTTTCTTGAACTTTGCTGTGCCTAAGGATGTGCTCTGGTTCTGCTGTAGTGGATTTAGCTTTCCCCTGTCATCCAGAAGGATTCAGCAGAACAAGCCACTGTCTGAAAGGAGCACAGATCTGAACAAAGACCCCCCCCTAAATACTACCCATGACACCACATAATTATTTCCTGTATGCTCCACGTGAAATTTCCTGATCAGTGGACTTTTGCAAACTTTTGCTTTGTTGTTAATTGAGTAGTGTGGGAAGATTTGGTTTATTCTAAATGTGGATTAAGTGACTAATTTTACTTTTATCAAAATTCTTCTTGTTTCTTCAGTGCATTGTGTGATTTGAAATGTTTCACTTCAGGTATTTTTTTCCTTGTGTAGCAGCATTATCAAAAGTGCTTTTCCATTTTTGGCAAATCATCTCATGTTGGAGCTCAGCACACTGTAATGCTTTGGTACAGGATAGTCACTATGAAATACCACTAAAATTCACTGTCCATCATCAGAAGGAATTTTAGCAAGTAGAAAAGTGATTGAATTCCTGGTCCATGTTCAGACAAAATTTTCTGCACTTATTTGGAACCCTCTGAAATAAAATAATCCTAAACAAATGCCATTGTATTGTTTATGGGATTTAGGAAAGAAAGGAGTAATATAAAGTAAAATTCTAAATGATCAAATTGAGAGGAGGTCTAGTTGATGTCATGTCACTTAAGAGCTGTTTCTTTAGGTGAAAATGTATTTGTTCTTGTAATTAGCTTGAAGTTGCTGTCATCAACAATAATTTGGGAAGGTTAGTGTCTCTAAACATCTAAATGCATTGGAAATATTTCTGTTATAACCTCATGATAGAGGCAATAGCAAGTTAAGTGCCGAATACTTTATGGCAAGGAAATTTGCTAAATAATCCTTATTGCCTATCACCACTTTATTCCTTCTATTATTTTTAACTTTTCAATTAAATTTTCTACTGCACTACAGTGATTAAAATTCTACTTTCCTCCAATATCTGAGTCATAGATATTTGTCAAATCCTTCTTAATGAACACACTGAAGTATAAAGTTACAGTATTATTAACTCAATGCATTATTAGTCATATAAGTTGGTTAAGAACTTACTGTTCTCAAACCTCTATCCCTGAATAGAGAATCCACTTTCCTGCATTAAGTTTCTTCTGCATTCTTGGTGCAACATCCAGTAGGAAGCGTGGTTGCTTTTGGAAATATGTGAATGAGCAAAGGTAACAATAAAGAAGGAATGATAACAGTATGGACATGAGCATTTGAAAAAAAACTTATTTTCCCTGTGCACAAAATGTATTCTCTACTCTGTAACCAAGTAATTTCCCACTAACCTCGGTGGGTTATTTTGTTGTGGGGTTTTTTTTTTCACCTTCCCTCTTCCTAGATTTCATTTTAGGATTTCACCTGTGCTTGAACTCTTTCAGAGTGCTATTGTCTTAAAACAGGACTCTTCCAGTAGAGTTATGTGGTGTTTATTGTATTTTAGCTGACCAGGTTTGATATCAAATGTCAACCACAGGGTGCGCAATCTGGCAAAATTGCCTTGATCTTAACATGTACATCTTTTTCAGAAATAGTATAAGGTTAGTTCTTGAAATGGTAAGAATTCCAGAGCATGTATATGAGCTAACAGTATTTTGAAGGATTCCTGACAACCACAAAAAAAATGTTCCTGAATGCAATGTTTGAGGGTGGATTTAATTAAATAAACATCTGGTTTTCTGCAATGCTGAAAATAAAGAGGCAAACTTGTTGGAGATTTCCTTCCAGAAGGAAATGCTTAGCACATTGCTTGGCCCCAACTAGAAGGAAAGGGAAAAAAATAAAGACTATTTTTAGAATCTGATCAAAGCATGACTTGAATTCCTATACTTAAGTGTCATAAAATGAAACTTGTGTTTATTATGATAAAAATACAGATTCATGGAAAAATGGAACATCTGTTTCAAGAAAGATGATTTTGAATATAATGACTTTCTCACTCAATTTCCTAAGTGGTTTAATTTATTGGCCTAAATTCAGAACTTGTTTAGGTGTCTGTCTCAATTGGAGAATGGCTCAGCAGCTGAAGGAGTTTTTCAGTAAAATTTGTGTGCATGTCTCAGTGAGAGAAGAAAAACAAAAACTGTTGCATTTTTTGTAAGCTGGAGGCTGAACAACCCAATCTAAATCATAGGCCTACTTAGTGACAGTAGCATGGGGTATTCTGTTCCTTTCCATTCCAACATATCAGGTAATATTTTACAAATTTCTGTCTTAAACTCTGGAATTTCTAGCCCTTCCATGTTTTATTTGTTCCCTATGTCCATATGCAAGTACAGAAGAGTAAGTTTTGACTTTTATCACTATTAACTTACTTGTCAATGACTCAGTATAGTCAAACCTCTATACTTGGCAGAAGTTTGCCCAGAATATGCAGATAAGTACCTTATTTTTGTAACAAAAAAATCCAACCAATGCTGCTTTTTGTTTCAAGGTAATAAAAGTAATTTTTTTAATGTCAAAGAGGGTTATATAATGAAACGAGGATGAGGGAGGTTTTTTTAAAATTTCTTGTGTATAGTCTTTCTCCTTAAAGTCCTTTTATTTTTCTACATGGTCATGGCAGCCCACATTTTGGGCCTCTCACCTGAGCTGTTTCCTTAGAATCATTGGTGTCAAAGATTATCAGAAGCCAGTTATACCTAAGTGGCCTGCAGGCTCCAAGACTTTATGGGATTTTAATTTCCATACCAGCTATCCTCAAAAGGCACAGAGTATTTTGTTGGGGTGCTACCCACAGAAGAGGATTGCTGTACAGTCTTTAGTGACCCAGTAGGCCAGATGGAGGTAGAACTAGTCTAGATTCACAGTATAAACCTGCTTTGCAGGTAGTTTTCCTCCCCCCAGCTGAATAATTTATATGATTTGTTGGAAGATGATTAAAATAGGTTTGTTTCTACAATACATGGCATTTTTAAATTGACAGATTACACAAACGCTGGTTTCACTGAAAATAGCCCGTGATTTCTACTTGCAAGTACTGTAAATATACAGAAGCATGAATAGCATAGTAGTAGTTATTTTACATTTAGGTTGAGCAACTCTTTCATCTCCTCTTACAAGCACTGAGTTTAAATGTCTGTGAAAACTTTGAAATAGCGAATTGCTTTTCAAGTTCAAATCGCTCATATTGGAAATCCCTGTGGTAGTTTCAGTGCACACACTTAATGAAAAGATGTTTGTGTCAGAAGGTTTTGGTAATACTGGTTTAAAACTATTGTAGGTAGTGTAGTTTCAGTTTTCACTTTCAGCAAAAAGTCTCACCTGCTTCTGGGATGAGAGTGACCCCTCATATGATACTGCAGAATTGAGCCTTCCCCCATAAGAGGGACAGCTTGGAGCTGGATAAGAGGGTTTTCCTACTGGGCTGGTTATCAACTGTAGTTTGGTGTTCCTGCTGAGAGCCCGTGGGAAGGTTTAAGGTATAGCTCCACCCTTCATAAAAACTTGTTATGGTTGTCAGCCCTTTGAACTGCATGGTAGATACGGCAGTGCCGGTGTGTGCTCTCTGCTTCGTCCTTCCTCAGGCATGTTTTTCATCTCTAAGGGATGTGGTGGAGAGCAATGCTCACCCCAGATGCAGAAAGAAGCAGTTCTTTCATATAATATGCCCTTCCATTTTTCTTCCTTTCAGCTCCAAAGTCTAGGAACAGGCAAATCCTAAGTATTACATGGGCAGGGGAGTGACAGGGGATTTTTCTGCAGTAGCAGTGTTATGTAGGACAACAAAATGTGACTTCTGATCTTGTTTTCTTATTCCCTTGGACTTCAGCAAATAGAACAGCACTAACAAAATTCACTGACCTCTGATCACACCAGCATGGATTGTGATCTTGTCAGAAGGTGTCTGAGAAGTGACATTAACACTGTTCATGTCCACTGTCTTTGGATGAAATGTCTCAGAGGGGAAAAAAAAGTATCTTTAGAACCTTGTTTTCATCATCTAGCAGTATATTTTAGAAAGGAAAGAAAATTAGGAGGATAACATTAGCAAAGGGGAGTAATGTGATACAGATAATCCTCACTGCCATACTGTCACACTGAACTTGAATTGTGAATGAGGCAATCGTAAAAAGGTCAGGTAGCCTGAATTATATATACTTAAAATATGTATTAAATGTGTTAGATTATGACAGGATGGTGGCACAGTAGCAGATTTTGTTAGGACTGTTGGGAAAAGATAGTGTTTTTCCATATTGAAAATGAAATTCTTCAGTAAGAAAAGACAAAGTTTCGTATAAAATCTTTTCTATGAAAAAAAAATTCCATCCTTTTTTAGAAAGCTGAAACTTCTCATACAATTCTGAAGCTTTAGGCTGATATTTTTTGGCTTCCCCACAAAAAACTACTATTTTTCTGCAAAGTTGAAGTTTTGTGTAAAAACAAACCAAGACCCTTTAGAAAGTATCTAACCCTTTAAAATGCAAATTGTTAGTAAGTACTATTCCAGCAAATATGAAACACAGAATAAAATATTGTTTACTCTTTAATACACAAAAGCAATGAAATGGAAAAAAGTGACCTGTTTTTCTGCAATTATGGTCAACAAGCATTACACACAGCCCTAATTTATGCCTAATTTATATCACTGAGTGTGCTTTTAAAATGTTTCAATATTCAATTTTGGATAAAACTGTAAAATTAGTATGCTAGTACTGATGCTGTCTTAGAAGGGAAATATGTTGTAGTGGCTGTAGGTGACATTCATCTTTAGCTTGTTTGATCACTTGATCCTGAAAAGAACTGGGGTGGATAGTTAATACAGATCTGAAGTGGCTTTACTTAGAGACCTGGCTTGTGTTCCAGTGTGGTGGTTGTGCAATCTCATCTCTGTAAACAGACTGCATTCTCCTCAGGACAGTCTGAGCTATTGCTCAATATTCACAGCTGTGACATACAAAGGATGAGCAGTAGGATGAAGAACTGTGAGAGCAGAACGCGTGATGGCTTCTTGGCTCTTAATTGAATCCATTTTTCTTGGGACTACTGTGGTTAGATCAAGAAGAGGAAGTAACTGCTGCTGTCGCATGCCGAAACCATTCAGAACATGTGTAGATGACAGGAGAGTCCTGGCTTTTGCTGGTTTTCCAAGTTGACTTTGACTCTCTCAAGTCAGGAAACTTGTCAGACCCTGGGTGTATGCTTGGTGCAGCCAGCACAATAGATAATTATCAATAGGATTGCATGTCTGGGTGGACATGCACGTGGACAGCAGCTGTGTCCCACAGGAGCATGATTTTTCAGACTAGCAAAATTCACCTCAGAATTTAAGGTAGGCTTTCTTGAGAGATAAATTTCTCTTTACAAGACATAGAAGTGCTGCAAATTTTTTGTGTAACTTTTTTTAAAAAAAATATTTTCCTTGGTTAAAGTTTCTTCTCTTACATTTACTTTTATGAAAATGCCTGATGCCTTTTCACATGAATCTGTCTTGAAGCAAAAATGAGGCATGGGAAATTTCATCCCAAACATCTAAACCTTACCAAAATTCTGATGTCTTTGGAGTAGGTTAGGAGGAAGTATACTAGACAATACCAGCTGCACATACCACTCTTAGCTTTGCCCAAGTTTTATGTCCTGCTGGTTTTTAATTTTTGTTTTTGTGTTGGTTTGATCTAGTGTAGAAGTATCTACCCTTAGTGATGTTCAAGTCACAGGTTGCTTCAGCTTCCAATTTCATCATGGCATAGATTATGTCTTGTAACTTTCCCATTTTCAGACATTTCTGAATAAAGTTACTGAGGATAGGAGTTATTGGATAAAGTTGGCCTGATTTTCAGGAGAGATTTTTGCACGAAAGTAATATCGTTTGGAAACTTTTTGTGATTAAACTATTCACAAAGCTAGTGTTAAGCATTATTACAGATAATTACATAATTACAATGCAATAAATTACCATGGCTTGTTTTTTCAGTCTTTCCAGAGAATCATTATGCTTGTGAGTTTGTATAAGAAACTTTGCCTTAGTTGATGCAAAGTACTTCAGTTCTCACTAAAAGAGTAATCTCTTTCCACTCAACTTTAGGGGTCCAACATCACAGACACGTGTACAGAAATGCTGCGAAGTGGACTACTACTGAAAATTTCAGCAGGAAATATCCAAGAGAGGATATTTTTTCTTTTTGATAATCTTCTGGTCTACTGCAAAAAAAAGCACAGGTAAATGGTTACTTTCAAAAATAATGTGTTTTTCTCACAGTAGTACTGATCATGAGTATGCTGTTCTATGGGAACCACAGCATAAAAGTTTACATTTAAACTTATCAACCAAAGAGAATTGTATTTAATACAAGCAATTGGAAAGACAAATTATATGGATGCAGAGTCCTAGTGGTGAAATGTGTGGAAAAAGAATCTGTTTTGTCAGCCTTCCACAGCAGGTTATATGCGATGGCCTCCCTCTCTCCTAGGAAGTGTAAACAGTCTGAATTTTTAGTTCAAACAGATTGGTATTGTAGCTTGTGCAATGACATAAGTCTCTACAGATTCAAGAGTTTCATGCCTTATACTTGTAATCAGGGAAAACAGCCAGAAAGCTGCTGTTTTCTGCATTCCAAAGCACAATTCCTTAGTACAGCAATGAGCTTCTGTAGATGATGCTGTAAAAAATAAGGGTTCTCCTATGTACATGTATTCCCCTTGATGCTCAGGTTTGTCTCTTTAATCCGGAAGTTGTTTTAAAGTAGCCACTAAATACGTATTACTGGGTAGGTATTTGATAGATTCCAAGATAAATCTTCTATTAAAAATTTCTGATATTTGTTGAAGTTTATTGTCCAGCAGTGACAAATACATTGCTGGTTACATAGTATCTTTTCAGTTGTCCTCCACTAAGTTACATATTTTTGTAGCCATATTCTCACTAAAATGAACTATTGGATGAAAATCTCAAAATGCATGGAAAGTTGTCTGTGGTTTCTTTAGTTTTGAACAATCAAGTCCTTGGCTGGTACCATGGTGGAATCTCTGCAGATATAGGAGTAACTCAATTTAGAATATAATTTCAAAGTTTAAGATGGGAAATTGATTGATTATTTCTGGTAAGATACTTTAAATATTGATTGGCAAGTATGTAAAGAGAGAAATTGCATTTTGTTAATTTTACAAAAATTGTCTTGCCTTTATGGTCTGAGATATTTTATGTAATTATGAACCATCTTTTTGTGGCAGAGTTGTGTAAACATGGGATGCCATATTTGGGTTTACAGTTTTAAAACTTAGTAGAGCTATTTGATTTACTCGCTTTGGAAAGAAAAGAAGTATGTAATACTTTATGCTTTATACTGGTTTTGCTTTTTTGCTTTCTTTGTATTTTTAATGAATTACTCAATTTTTGAATAAAAAATTTATGGTGTAGTATATACTCATAAGACAGTAAAGAAGTAATGATTGAGAGGCAGGTAATTTCCTGAAAATTAGTACCTCTTTCGAGTGAATGAAGGTCAAAATCCAGGAGATCCTTTATTCTTTGGAACTGACCTTTGTTTGATATACAGTATTAATTATCATCATAGGCAGAAATGGATAGACAATAATCCCTGGCTTATCTGAGGTGTAAAAAGCTGTCTAGAACTGGGGTTCTCCAAAGGCATTTGCTTCACTGGGAACAGTTACAGCAATGCAAAGTCTTTTAGAATATATTGCAGTGAAAGTGCCACAAAACCTCAGCAATCCTTAATTACAATTCTTGGTTAACCCTTACATTAAGAAGAAAAAATGTTGTCTTCATTCTTCCCTACATAAATCCCATTTATGATGCTAATGTACAAGGTCAAGATTTGTAACCTAAGATGTTCTCATTTAATTCTTTTCAGTCACACGAGCCCCATGCTGAATTTCTAGACTAACATAGGGAGGCCACATCAGCTAGGAGGAAAGGCTCTCCTTTTTTTTGTCTTTGATGGCAAACAGCATGTAGGTACCCAAGTGTTGGAACAGAGCTTTTACAGAGTGAGACTTTCCCGATGAGCTCTCATTCAGGCAGGAATTTGCAGCTTGCTCGTATCAGCCGTAGCACCTTTGCACTTCCATCAGCAGCGTCCCCATTCAGCAGCGGCTGCCACAGTTCAATTGCACAGGTATAAAGGCACTGTGATTCTCACTGTGGTCTCTAAATGCTGCATGTACAGGTGGCAGTGTAGAAACGTAGAAGAGGGGAGTGGATGATGTGCTTGTCTGCTCTTTCTTTTTTCAGGAGATTGAAGAACAGCAAAGCATCTTCAGATGGCCACCGTTACCTTTTCCGGGGCAGAATAAACACGGAAGTGATGGAAGTAGAGAACGTAGATGATGGAACAGGTGACTATATTTGTCTGGCTCATTTACTGAGCTGTCTTTTGAGGTGCTCATTTCAAATGCAGCTTCATAATTTATTTGAGAATGGAGGATGCTCCTTTATATTTAGAAAGAAAAGGAAGATGCTGCTTTAAAAGCACTATCTATTAATAACAAAATTCTGCTTCTGAGACACATCTTTGCTTTCATCCATTATTAGCTGGGCAGCCATAGACAGCTATTTTATGCTTATATGAACAGTAATAAAATAAGGTGACATTTATTGCTCAACTGAAATTGCATATTTAACTTCACTTTACAGCATTCCAGCACTCTTAAAGAACTTATCCCTAGGTACATGGTATATTTATAGCAGCAAGTGGAAAGCCTACCTCTTTTGGGATAAAACACTATAAATGCTAAAATTGTAACATAAGAAAGGTTTTTTAGAAATATCTTTAGGGATATAAGCTGTAAGATTACTTGAAATTTTCCTGACATACATCAGTAAAGTGAAAACCCACAGTATTCCTAGACATGTCAATTTTTGTTTTAGAAACTTGAGTTTAAACTTTGAGCTTAACAGTAATTACTTTTCCCTGCAATTATAGTATTTTGGGCTTTTTCAATGCAAAGCTAAAGAAAAATAGCAGTATGTGGAACCTGCAGTGGCATTGCAAATATGTAAGCCTGGAGGGAATTTCTGTGAATTATATATTGCTTCTCCTGATATTTTAAAATAGTGTTAGGTTTTTCCTCTACTATGGATTCCAAGCATTTCTCAATGCAGTTTTGTTCTAAAATTAAGAATTAATAACAATGATTTTACTTTTAAGTAAGATTCATAGGAATTGAATATTTATTTTGAACTAGGATTTTTTTCTTCTATTCTTGAGTTCCTTGTGTTCAAAATAGTTTGCTCACTTCTTGTTTTACAGTAGAATTGACTTGGATAACAAATTGACTATTGTTCTTATTGCAACAAAATAGTTTATTGGAAGACTTTTGCCTTTTCCTCCATCTCAAATTTTAAAGTATTTCAATCTTTTTTCATGTGTTGTGTTTTTATTTTATTTCTTATTTTATAATTTTATTTTTGTCCTTTGGATTTTGTTTTCTGATCAGTTTGCTTCCATCTCTTGTCATTCACATTCAATTTTATAAAGAAATAACATTAATAAATGCCTGAAATTCATAACTGAAGTGTCTAGAGCTGAAATTTTACTGCTGCCAGACAATTACTGTAGTGCTACAACATGGGATGTCTGCTCCTAATCCCAGAATTTTCTGAGAGCATTATTTTTCAGTCCTTTCATTTGTGTTCCAGATATATTTATATGTATAGGTAATATATATAATTAAATAGTTATATATATTTATATATGTATACACTGTATTAATGTTTGAGAGTAGGCCTGATAATTACTTTCTTTTCTGTAGTGAATTTTATCTTACCATTTCTGCAATTTGTTAAGCATTCAGAATTCACATCTTGTTCCCCTAAGCTCTTACAATGCTTCTTGACTTGGTTCCATGAACAATGTTACCACTGAACCATTTAAGCTATTGATAAAAGTGGTGAAAAATGCTGAACATAAGGTAGAGCACTGTGGTGTCAGACTTGATTCATTGTCTTTGCTTACCAGACATTTTTTTGTAAGAACTCCTTGACATCTGCTTTAGGTTATGTCCTTCACCAGGCCCACTGATCTAGTTAGTGATTTCAAGCTATCCATGGGTACACTGCAGTGAATTTTTTCAAGCCTCTATGAGTTAAATATATTTTACTCAATATTCTTTACCCTGCTATTTCCCTTTTCCAGCCTGTATCCCTGCCCAATGCTTAGCTTTATTTGTATAAAATCTCAGTATTTTGTTTATGCAAAAAAGACAGTTGATTATTTCAGTCTTTCCTGTCATGTACTGTTTGACTTTCATTTAGTTTCTTTCATCTTCTTAAATATGCTTTAGAAATAAAAGGAAGTTTCCCTGTTTGCATCACGTCACTTTCTAAGACAGCATCTCTTTGCTTGTGAGTACACAGAGGATCATTCCCACCATCTTCTTCCTGATGAATATTCCAAGAATGCTGTTCATCTTTATGCTATACTATTCATCTTTAGCTGATTCCTCCTCACATATTTGTCATGTGTTCAGTGCTGGATTTAGAAAATGTTTCTTTGATCCTCTATCTGTCCTACCTTTCTTCATTTACTTGTTCTAGTTATTCATCCTTGGGCTTTTTCACATTGTTCATTTTCCTTCCTGCCTGTTTGCTTTCTTCCTTAGTGAATCTTCATTTATAATGTGGCTAAGCACAAATAGTCTTCCTCTATGCTCCAGACACCACCAGTTGTGTAGTTTCCTTCACCCACAGGAAATTTTGCTACCGTCCCCATTTCCCATAGTCTTGCTCCCAGTCCTGGAGGATTCATGTTTCCTTTCCCCTTGTTCTGGGAGCCATATCAGATCTTGTCACTTTTCTATACACATTATTTCCAAGCTCCATATTCCTTTCCACACTTCTGTGACATCATTAATAGTTTGGTTAGTCTGATTTCTAACTTATTAGAGTTGGTGGGTGCTTAATCCCTGCAAGCATTTGAGGTAAGATTGGATGGAGCTCTGAGCAGCCTGATCTAGCTGAAAATGTTCATTGCAGGCTATTTCTAAGGGCCTTTCCAACCCAAACCGTGCTATGACTCTTCTTACCTACATTTTTTCCTTATCACCATATTTTCTGGTTTTTCCATTTCAGTTTATCCAGTATCCCAAAATTTATTTTTCCTTGTAATTATTGCTATTTCTTCCCTCTCTCCTTTGGTTCTCTTTGAAATATGGAAATTCCTGTGTTAATTCCCTGGACTATGAAGTCTTTCTGCCTTTTTCTTGTCATCCTCCCCTATTTTTTATTTAAGTCTACCTGCTCTTTTCCTTCCTTGTGAGTCTTCTATATTCCCTCCCCTCACACAGATATTTTTTCTTTAACTCAGATCATGATGTTCTTCTTTAACCTTCATCTGTTCTGCTTTCTTTACTGTTCTCATTTGTTACACCCAGATGTCTTGTTCTCGTCCCCTGTAGTCATCTGTGTTTGAACTGTAACCCAGTACTGTTCTGCAGCTTCCTTTTTGTGTCATTGCATTCCCAAGAGGAATAATATAGTTATCCTAGTGTCACTCACATTGGCTTTGCATGTGCTTTTTTTGGTATTGTATTATTTTATTCTCTTTAATCATCTATTACCTATCAATTTATGTAACTCCTAATTTAGAAGTGGAAGCTTTGGGTGCAGAGTTTATTTTCATAATTTCAACATATTTTCATATCTCTGCAGGACTCTTTGTCATGCACCCCAGGTGGATCTCTTTATAGACATTAAAATGGAGTCTAGATGATACTTCCACAGTTCCTCACTGCAGATTTTGGGATCCCCTGCTCACGTTATGTAAGGAGCCATGGAGCTCCAGGGAACAGGGCAACTGAGAGTATTTGCTCTCAGTATTGGTAGATGTAGGAATGTAGCCTTCGTTGTTTGTGAGTAGAGCTTAGAAATAGCAAAACAGATTCCCATTGTGGTTTATTATCATGCTAATGACATGCCTACAGAAATTAACAAAGCTTTTTCTGAAAAGCAATTTTTCTTTGATGAAATTAGGCCTTGGCTGAGCAGTACAGTTGGTCTAAGCTTTCTTGTTTTTGTTTCAGCACCATGAAGCATCCTGCTTTTTCTTGATTGCACTGATTAAAGTGGAATGCATATTACTTATCAGGGCAGTCTATTTATGATCTTAAAATAATGTAGCTACACAATCACCTGCAAGTATTAGAAAATTGATTTTATGGTAATCGTATTCTTTTCTCAGTACCGGTTTCTAAAATTCAGTTTTGAGAGAAAAATACATTTTTAAAAGGATTCACCAGTTATTAAGTGAATGGTACTTAGTTTAAGAAGAAAAGCACTTGAGACTTAGGAAATACCAGATTTATGTTTGCCTCTAGTATAGTAGTTCTGTCCTCTCTAGTCTTGGAATGAGGCATGATATAAAAAAACCACAACATGATAAAAGTAGCTGGAAACTACTTCAAAAAGTATACATAGAGGATGGCAGATGATATTGTGCAGCAATTATTTCCTTGGTATTTCTGAGCACTGATGGTCCTAAGAACCTCTAAGAAACTTAAAAGAACTTAAATACAGAGACTTTCATAAGGGAAGAAGAAAAAGCAACAAATTGCTTCTTATGCATCACTCTTTGAACAATATATTGTAGTTCAAATTACAAGCTTTAATGTATTACCAAGTCATGTTAAAAGATGATGTAATCTTTCAACACCTTTCCTAGGCAAGTTGTAGTTTTAATGATTTGTTGATCCTGCTTGTTCAGACTTTGCATGGAGCAAACAGCAGACTCGTGCTCTTCTTCCTTCTGTAACCATTATGTCAGGTTTGAAAGTTATTTGTTTAGCCAGACTGGCAGCTGTGATTGCATTGATGTGAAGAGTGTGCATATGTGCAGAGCAGCTGGTCACTCCAGACATGCACACCTCCTGGCTGGCCAGCAGCTCTTGACCAATTTTTGTCCAACATTCAGTCCAAAGAAGGTAGGAGTTTATATGGGATAACAGTGTAATGCTGAGCTGCTCTTGCCTATGGACATGGGTGTATGGGGAGAACAAAGTGCTCATGGCAGCCTTGGAGAATTGTGGGGTTGCTCCCCTTCTTGGAGAGTGTGAAGAGCAAAGCAGAAAGCAGACGTGTTGCAGTTAGGAACAGGGGCTGCAGTCAGAGTGGGCATCACAGCAGTGTGTTACTACAGCAAAGCTGGGCAACTGCTGCAGATTTTCATCCACCTGAGCTCAGTGCCCTCATTAGGCAGTCACAGTACCTAGCTTAGTGTGGGGCTTTTCCCAGGATTCTGTGAGTTTGTGGTGGAATGAGGTGAGTGTGGTCAAACATCCAGGGTACTCCTGGCCCTGCAGTTACAAATCCTCAGATGCCAAGGAAGCTGTCATTAATAAGTCATCTCTACATTGAGAGGTTCAAGTGTCTGGACACATAATTTTTTTATGAATTAAGCTACTAAGTCAACATCAAATTTTAGTCCAAAGTGGGAGGATCTAAATCCATTTATGAGTTTGAGCCCTCATTTTTGATTTTCTTTTTGGCCACAATTTTAACTGCTATGGTTCAGTGCACCAGTAATCATTTCCCTACACAACATGTCTTGTGATGATAGACATACAGTAACAAAGACCACAGGAAAATTATGATCCTGTAGTTTTATATGTATACACCTCTAACTTAATAAATGAACAAAGGAACTTCCTCCAGTAATGCTTCTGCCTCTGATCTCCAAGGGTCTGCAGCCTGTCAGTTGAGAGTTTCTGTCTGAGACTTATTTCTTGTCCTTGACTTTTGGGTCTGATTTTCTAGGAGTACATGAATAGTATGACGGGTAGTTTTCAAGAAACAATGTTTTTAAAGAAACAAATGATACTATGCATAGGCTATAAAAATATGATAAATAGCTAAGTGGCATAAACATGATGTTGGAAAAATGACTTCATTTTTTCCCCTGTCATAGACTTTCTTGCACTTTTTTACGTACTTTGAGTACTAGAAACTTCTGTTGGTTTAGAAATTAGCCATCAGTCTCATGATTTTCTAGTAGTTCCTGACATTTCCCAGCCCAGTACACAAAGCTTGGCTGCTTTCCATCTAATTAAAATGCAAAGTTATTGAAAGGATACTAGCATGTCTGCTGAGATTTATGATAAATCTTAGCAAGCATTTCAGCAAGGGTTTCAGTTTCAGAAAATCTCATCTCATCATAAAAAATAAGGCTGAACAACTATCTACTAAATGAAAAGCTGCATAGTTATTGAACTAGTTCAGGGTTGGCCTTAGGACTTTTTTGCTGCTTAATGAAAGTTTGTGGTGAGAAAATACTGACCTTTGATTTTTCTTAATGTTTTGTATTGTAGTTGCTAGCTCTAGTTTTTTAGTCTGTATTTTATGAAAAA
Source organism: Parus major (assembly GCF_001522545.3). Taxonomy (NCBI): domain Eukaryota; kingdom Metazoa; phylum Chordata; class Aves; order Passeriformes; family Paridae; genus Parus; species Parus major. The sequence goes on from NC_031769.1 coordinate 117,497,137, forward strand.
AAAAAGATTATTTCTTATCAGAAGGCATTTATGCCTCACTAATTTTCCCAGGAAATTCATGTAATCCTAGTGAAGGTTAGTTAGGGGGTTAGGTTAGGGATTTCTGAATAAGATTTATGGACTAGCATGGTAAAATCAATTGCTATGGAAGTAAATAGAAAGTAATAAGTAGTAAATAGTTTGATTTCTATAGCATAGATATTTTTACATGTTAAGTGTCAGTTCTAGTTCTCTAAGAACATTATCAACCCTTACCTTTCATAATGTGCCCATTGAACATAAAGCTGTTAGGAACAAATTTCAGAAGTTATGCATTTGGCTTTAAATCAGAAACATCTTTATTATATTTCAGTTTGTTTAAACTAGTAAGGGTAGATATTTGCTTATTCAGGTAACCAATAAAGATACAGCAAATATCTCTGTGATATTTGATTTTGTGATGTGTGATATTGTGAAATTGAAATTGTATTCCCCCCCCTGTTATATTTAGTCCTTTTTTTACACTTAATAGTAAATCAGTCAGTCAACACAGGTACTCTGAAAAATTTAAGGGGCAAAAGCATAATACTGCTTGTTTAAGGAATACTTATTACAGTTTAACACAAAAGTACTCTGAGTAGCATTATCTTTTCTTTTAACAGGACTCTGCCTGTTTTAGTGTCGACTTTATACCTTCTTCCATATGCTAGGCAATTCTGTTACACTTTACACTATTTACTAAAAGTATTATTAAGTTATAACATAGTTCACGGTGGCACAGATAACTTTAAATTAATCTTTATTCTTCTGTATTTTCTGGGCTTTTATGTGTGGTGATAAGTTTTTAGTAATTGTGACAACTATTGCTATTGCTTTTCTTGAGAGTTGGAGCTCTTTAAACAATTTTATCTATTCCCAGCTGACTACCACAGCAGTGGCCACATTGTTATTAATGGCTGGAAGATCCACAACACAGCAAAGAATAAATGGTTTGTATGCATGGCAAAGACCCCTGAAGAGAAGCAAGAATGGCTGGAAGCTATTTTGAAAGAGCGAGAGAGAAGAAAAGGTAGGTCAATAAACTTCCTTGTGTTGCTCTGCCAGAAAGCCATGCTGTATTTTTATGTTCAGATATAAAGCAAAACCAGCTGGTAGGCAAACTTGTGGTGTCAGGTTCAGCTGAAGATTTATGAATATCAGTCTGGGAAAAATGAATCAAACTTGTACTGGGAAGGGCATAATGTCTTGAATCATATATGCTGGTGGTAAGTGCTGTTTGGGAAATGGGGAGATGATTTAATCTCTGATTTTACAGCTTATCCTCAAACAGTATAAATTGTCATAAATCCATTGATACCTGTGTATTATCACAGTTTGTGGTCTCTGAGGGTCTATCCTAAATGCCTTGTGGGATTTGTATGCACGGATTTCCTTTGTGACTGGCTGTTTGAATCACCAAAATGAGCAGGCTTTCTGTGTTGGATCTTAATGCAGATGATCCAAACTGAAATGGTACACAACACATTCACAATTCCACCTTGGATGTATTATCTCCTATCCAAGAAAGTAATCAACATTTCCAGTAGCCTTTGGAAAACCACTCTCTTTCTGAGTAACTGAATTAAGGTGGAAGAATACTTGGTTGAAATGTAATCCTGATCTCAAATGTGACCACAAAAAACTTCATGTGTTCAAGGTGAAACCAGCACAAAGTAGAAGCAGGAAAAGTTGTTGCATCATCATTTTTTGGAGCTAATTTCATTTGCAAGCTCAAATATCCTAATTAGTAATGTTATTTGGAGCCTTGATATTGAAGGAAAACATGACCTTGTATTTAGGTCTGTGATTCTTTTCCTGATTTTTGTAGATTTTCCATGCCTGTTGCAGTAACTGTTGGTTTGTGCCTCTGTTGTAGATGGGCACTAAAAATATTTTCTTTTAAAGCTGAATACTGAATTTTCTAGAATCTGTTGTAGGACCAGAGTTTTGAGGAGGGTGTCTTAGGACAGGCTAATCAATAGTGTCATCAAATTTGTAGCAGAAAAACAAAAAAGATACTCTAGAGGTCTAAACTCTCAACACTTAAAATGTGAAAAATGTTTAAAAAATGAAAAAGCAATGTGGTCGACTTGGTGCCAAATGCAAAAAAAAGCCTCAGATTTGTCTGTTTCTGAATAGGACCTTGTGTGGAACTGACTAAAATGTTTTCAGTAAATCTTACTTCTCTGTTTAGTTTCATGTCTCCCTTAGGTTTTTGATGCTTTAGGTAAGAAGTACAAAGAGTAAGTAGTATTTTATGTTGATGAATTCTTACTATTTCACACTAATCAACTGAGCAGCTGCTGGTTGAAATGAGTTGGAGCTAAACTTTGGCAAGCTGGAGATGTGAGGTAGCCATCCCAAAGCCAATGCATGTCTCAGGATTTTAGCATCCTATGATTTGTGGAAGTTTCAGGTCCTGATTCTCACAGTAGGTTTTCCACCAAAGAGACAATGATGAAATGAGGAGGAAATAAAGCATACCAAGATTCAGATTGCAACACAGCTTTATCAAAAAACAAATGAGTTGGAGGACTCAGAGATTCAATCGACTAAGAGAAACAAAACCTGTACTTTTACTTGGAATCCATGCAGCAGAAGCTGAACAAAATGGAGACAATGCCCTGAATTAAGTGACTTAACAGAGTTTTCAGCTTTTATAATAAAATTATAAACTAGGGCCACTACAGAGATGGTATTTGCTTGCTAGGGGAAATCAAGATGTATTGGAAACTTTTGCAGAAATTTTCTGTCAGTTTGGTGGCTGTCCTGTTAACAGCTGAGGTATTCAGCAAGTTAGAAATTCATTTCAAAGGTGGTCATCTTTAAGACTGATGATGGTGTGATGACCTTATTTGAAATGTCGATACAAATAACAGAACAACATCCTGTAAGCTACAGAAGTAATACATTAGTTAATTTTTTTTCTTTTCCCTGGGGTACTCCAAGTTTTATTTGTTTGTGTGACATCACCACACAAACTGGTTCATGGATAATGAGAGACAATCCTTATCCAATACTTAGTGCCCAGTACTACTGTTAGCTTCTTCTCATGACAGACATATTCCTTCAGGCTTTATTTTCAGAACTAAAGAAATACCAGGCCCTTACTCAGATGGATTATCATAGAATGACTTGGGGTGAAGTGGGCCATAAAAATCTTTTAGTTCCAACTCCCCTGCCAAGCCTAAATGCTTTTGTGGAAAAGGGGTGAATTATCTATGTGAAACTAGCACATCTATACCTGATAACTTGTTACTACTATTAACTGGAAATTTGAAAAATATTACATTAAGTAAAGATCTTTTTATTATCATACGGTAAGATCAAAACCAAGGCCCTTTATTTTAAACTTGTGAAGATATGACTTGTCCCTTGCAAATTTTCATATACTGAAGTCAGTTATTTTTACAAAATAAATGGTGATGTTGATGGAGTAACAATTTAACTTCCCTGTGAGAAAAATATCTTTTGGTTATGCTTTATGAAGATCAGATGTTCATGGTTTAACTCAGTCGTGAGAAAATAATGAAAAATGGTTCTTTAACTTTTTTTTTTGTATGTAAAGTATCAGTATTGCTTCTCCATTTCAGGGAAGATACTGAAATATAATGGCAATATCACTTCATAAAATGTTAATGCATTTTTGGCAGGTTTAAAATTGGGCATGGAACAGGACACTTGGGTGATGATCTCTGAGCAAGGAGAAAGATTGTACAAAATGATGTGCAAACAAGGGAATCTCATCAAAGACAGGAAGAGGAAATTAACCACTTTTCCCAAATGCTTTCTTGGAAGGTATTATATGCATTTGATAGCATGAATTCTTGCCATCTAAACCCACATTTTAAATCTTCTTTGGGATTCTGTAGAAACCACATTTCATTTGTAATGTCTGTTAGGCCTATTTGCCTCACAGAACTTAGCCAGAATGTAAAATGGTCTGCCTGAAATTTATGAATGTGTACTCATCTTGCAAAGTAGTTCTATTAAAAAGACAAGGCTGCAAAGGGCATGATGAAAATATGGAAATGCATCAAGTGAATTAGTTTCTCTCAAGAAATTATTCCCAGCTTATTTAATGCATTTTGTCTCTATAATGACTAGTTTGGAGTGTAAAATTTTATTTATTACACCTAGGTAATCTTTGTCTCTTAAAACAGTCCCTGTCTTCCTCTTGCTTGAAGGTCAGGAGCAGAGTTACTGAATAAGGTTTACACATTTAAATTATCAGGAGGATCTTCAAAGTGCCTTATTATACCTATGGCTTGAGAAGACTGAAAGAGAAATGGATGCCCTAAAAATGTGTATATGAAAAAAAAAAATTTTTGGGAGACAGAACGGTTATCACTTATTTCATTTGGTCATGAGATAAGAAGTATGAAAGCTTACGACCCTAAGTTAAGTGTGAAAAGCATTTTTATAAAATAGAGTGTTTTGCACAAAAAAGTTGTTGAGAAAATAACACTGGGGTCAAAAAGGGAAATTAAACTTGGGAAATTCTTATGCACTGTCAAAATTGACACAGTTGAAGAGAAGTGAAATCAGAATTAAGATTAATTATTAGATAATTAATTATGGTGGAATCATGTTTCCTCAGTGAAGTTTCTGGATGCAGATGAAGAACACACTCATGGTGAGGAGCCATTTAAATCTACCATCAAATGGCTTCTTTTCAGTGCCATCTTTGGACTGAACTGTTCTGAAGGATGCTTCTGCTGTCCACAGGGTCACCAGTTAAAACCCATGAATGTGAAGGTTGCACTACCTCGTTGCACTTCTCTTTTGATTTGTAACGTGCACATCTTATGTGCTATAGATTAATTTCTGAGCAGAAAAGATATCTCATGGGAAACCATGTGTGGTTATGTTAAAATAATAGAAAAGCTGTAAAGACTGAGTGTTTTCAAAGGCAGTATGACATTTAGAGGATCCTTGGGCTAAAGAATCATTTAGGAGACTAGTAAGAAGCACTAGTCATGGAGAGGGACATGCAGTTGACCTGGTGATATGAGAAGTAAACTTTGTTTTCTGTATCTGCTTTTCAGTGAATTTGTGTCCTGGCTGTTGGAAATTGGAGAAATACACAAATCTGAAGAAGGTGTTCATCTTGGCCAAGCTTTACTAGAGAATGGCATTATTCACCATGGTAAATATAGTTAGTTTTAACTTACTTGTTTTCAAAGTAATTGTTGTAACTAGAATGGACTTAATTTTGTTTGAAAACACAAGACAGCTTGTTGAATCTGCATTATATCCTTGCAGGGGCCTCATGGGGCTGTTGCCCATGTCCATAGCAGATTTACTGGGAAAGGCTCCACTGATTTAATCAGATTTCCTCTGTGCTGTTGGGATCACAACATCAGGAAAAGGGACCTAGAGAAACATTACCGTTCTCTTGTAGGCAAAAAGAAATTCTGGGGAAACACAGAACAGTACACTGCTTGTAAGGATTCTAATCTTTATTAAGGCCCTATTATTTTAGGGATAGGTGTTCAGCTAAGAATTCTACATGACAGTGAGTCATGGCTGGTTGTTTTGATAAATGTGGCTGCTCATCTGTTAGATCTTACAAGTGGAGCTGATGAATCTGTAACCCAACAGTTTAATCTTCTGAATTTTAAGGCCTTCACTACATTTTATCATTACTAAAATTGGTATTTTTTAATGCTGAAATTTGCAGTCAACTCTCTGCATTTAGCTCATTGTTGAGAGAAGTATCACTGGAAGGGTTAATTTTTTTAGCCAGTAAGAAGGTTTGATTTCTGCAGGTACTTTGCATTGGCAATATTTTTCTCTAACCAGGGCATGTCCTTATCTCTGTCATTATTATAAGGTATAGTCTAACAGGACCATATTAGTAAACTGGAGAAACTTCTGGTTTTGAAGCCATATTTTACAGAATCACATATGACAGCTACAGTCACTCAAAACAAAGCTGTCAAATTAGTTACCATTTAATTATAGATCCAAGGTGTAAATTCAAATGGAACCTTTGATAATATAAATTTTAATGCTTTTGTACTCCAGCCAGCAATGAATTTAATACTTAAGTTATTTGCAATGATTTTAGTGTCCTTGACTGGAAAGAAAGTGGGAGAAACAGTGCCACCGAGCTGTCTGTGTTTTAAACAGATACAAAGTAGGAGGAAAAATATTAAGGTTATTCATCAGTACTCATGTAGTCTTCATTTCTTTAATGTCAGTCTACATGATTTTCCTCCACCATCATTCAAATGTCAGATGCTATTATGTTTACTACACACACTGAATTGTTTTCAATGGAATGATTCTGTTGCCAGAGATTCTTCTCCTCATCTTGTAATTTATATCCTAAATACACCCATAGATTTTCTCAATGCAAAGTTAAATGAATATTGTGTAACTTCATGAGATAAAAGGGTAATTATATTAGAGCATAGAAATGTGAGCCAGACATGCTACTTTGAATAGTGATTCCAGCTGTGGTTCACTGAAAATAGCATTCCTAAAATAAAGTTGAATGAACCATCTGTTTTCACAGAGGGAGCAAGGGAGGAAGAACGTTTGGCTGTTATTTACATTGCAAATATTGTAGAGGCCTTTGTTGAGAGTTTGCATATTCACTAGGCTGGCCATTATTGTCACTGTGCTGGAGCTCATTCTAGCAATGACAGAACTGTGTTGTGATGGACATTGTTGTACTTCCTAATGTGTGAACCCTGGCAAGTAGAAAAGTTACTGCTTTTCCTTTTTTCCCCTTACACTTTTATGTAAGGGGAAAAATCTGTTTGTATGCTGCTGTTTTAAATCTACCTGGTGGAATTCTCTGATATCTGCAATGACTGATACCAGTCAATGGAGTCAGGTACTTTGTCCACTCGCTGCAGCTGATTAGAGGTGGAAGCCTTGTCTCAATGGATTAAGGAGCTTTGTAGTTACAAACAATCTAAATATCAGATAGTTTTAAAATGAATAAGTATTTATGTGGCTGTGCAGTTTCTTGGGCTGATGGAATGATCTGATCAGTTCCCTTTTCATAGCATGTGCCATATAAATATCTATCCCACCATAAATGTGGCTACAGTGTTGGAAGAGACACACAAAACAACTTAGCCTTTCTTATTTTTGTGGTAATGCAGCTTTTTTGTGAGCTTAAGTGTTTGAAATCCATCATGTTCCAGCTCTGTGGAGTTACTGTCTCAGTTTCTGATGCACTGTGTTAAGTTGGGACTGCAGAGACCAAGTGGTACTCATGTTCTACAGAGGGCATAGCCTGCTCTGTTTGGCATGAGCATGCAAGAAAGGAAAGCTTTGTCATCCTGGTTCCCTCCCAGTGCATCCCTGTAAGAGTGAAGAATAAACTGGTTTTAGGCAAAACTATCTTGATGGTGTTTTTTAATTTTTGGAACTTGCTGGTTATAAAGAACTCTTTTTATATGTTAATCTATTGGAATACATTATTTTTCTTCAACAGCAGGAATATGTTTTAATTATAAAGCTAGAAGACATATTTTTTTCATAGTTAAACCATCACAATTAATTAAAAGTCACTTCAATACTTACATTAAGCATTATATGTGAAAATTTCATGTATTTAGATGCAATGATACATAAAAGAGCTTAGGAATTATTCTGAATAATCATCTTAGTGTAAACCATCAATTCAAGGCAACTGGAATAGTGTCCTGGGCTTTACTATTAGTAGATATATCAAGTGCAGGTAGAGATGTTATTTTGTTCTTGCACATGACACTGGTAAAACCACTTAATATATGAAGTTCAGATTTTATATCTGTGGATCAGATGCTGTGTGGAAATACTGAGAAGCTTGAAGTGGCATGAAAAATGACAGACAGAAGGCACCTCACTAGACAAAGTTTATGATGCCTAACAAAATTTTTGGAAGAGGATTATGTATGATGACTTAATTACTTGCTGTAGGAAGGCATGCACAGAATTACCTAACTCTGTCAGGTGTGTTACTCTGATAAATGAAGACATTACAGCACCTCCTTTATCAGTTGATGACATGTAAATTGACTTTCAAAATTAAAGCTTACAACTGCAAGCAAAGCTGTAATTAATAAAGTAGTTATCTTAGGATGGAGATAATGCCTAAGTCTGTCCTCAGCCATCAAATGGATCAGCTGTTTTTCAGATAGATTTGCAGCAGAACAGTTTCCAGGAGAACCTTTGTATCCTATAACATGACTTGTTTTGACAAAACTATTGAAGTTATGAGGTTAGTTGCTAGAATCTTGTGAAACTTAGGAAGTCCACCTGTTAAGACCCTTTTTCCCAGGTCTTTTGGGAACTAGATTATCAACATCTTTGTAATAATTTCCAGTCTCTTGCACTTAGTATGTTTAAGTGGCTGTATACAGAAGAAGATGTTCCTCTCTTCTTTGCTCTCACTGCAAGACTGGTCAAATGTCTTGTGAAGTGTTTGTATATTTACTGAATCATCTGAGATTTGCCTCATAAGAATAAGGACAGAAAATAATGTGGATGAATAATATGAATAGTTGCAAAATAAGTCATATTTGGCTATTTACTTGATAAGCTTTGCAAAAGGACTAAAGACTAAAAAGATTTGAGTGCCTAATTTTTCATGCTGTCCCCTGCCTGTCTTCCCTATTCTTTGCCCTGTGACTTGAAATTGTTTATTTTCTTCTGAACTACTTAAATGGTATAAGAAATACTGTCACCAGTGGCATAAAGGATCTTAGGACAGATGATCTAATTTGACTTCCTGGCCTCCCTGTTTGAAATTTAACTGTTGCTGTGTTTAGGGCTCTTATTAGAAGAAATGATGCTGACCTTCTCTCTCTTTGATTTCCTCAAAAAGTCATCTAACAATGCCTTTTCTTTTTTTTTTTTTAAATTTAGTTACAGATAAGCACCAATTCAAACCTGAACACATGCTGTACAGGTTCCGATATGATGATGGAACATACTATCCCAGAAATGAGATGCAGGATGTGATCTCCAAGGTACAGAATAAAATAGTTGCTATTATTAGGAAGAACACATCAGAAACTGAGATTCTGCTTGAAAAGTAACATAAGATTTGCTGGGATTAACAACATCCCCTGACAGTTGCCACCCTATATTTATGTGAATCAAATTCAGTTTTCCATTTGTAAGCTTTTGGTTAGTTTTTACACATTTTAAATACAAAATGACAGTTTACTATTATGTAGTTAGAGTTGCTATTCAGTGGTTTCATATGCAGGATGCATTGCCTATGTTTCTGGGTGATCCTGAAGCTGAGATACAGTCTATTGTATTTTTCAGTCCCTTCTCATAAATATAAAGATATATGTAGGAAACTGCCTTCAAATTTCTCTAAAATCTGAGTGTCCTTTATTAGAGCCCTTACAAGGCAGTAAACCTATAGTCACATAGATGTTTAAACCATCTATGTTACTGACAACAATAAAAGGAGTGCTCAGAGTTGCCTTTAAACTCATTAATATTCAAATTTTTCTTGATTTGGAGTCAGTAGAAAATGTCTGCATTTGGGTATTACACTGCAGTGGAATTTAATTTTTGCTGCAGTATAATTTAATTTTTGCTCCACTTGTTAATGTAAAGTCTGTCTAGAGGAATCTACAATACTGAACTCCCAGGCAGAGCAAAGTATCTAATTTAACACAACTTTTAGTCATTATACTTGCATATTGTAAACATAATTGCTTTTTGATAGTTTCCTAAGTAATACTAATGTGTTTTTCTTTTTTAAAATACAATTTCCTGATGGTAGTTTCTTAAACTACTCCAGAAGTATAATTTATTTGTTTTTAATAGAAAACATTTCTAATCTTTGAATCTTTTTTGTATTTTTAAAATTGATTAGTTATAATTCTAATTTGTAAGCAAAGTATTGATGCATATAATGAAATGCAGTAATTTTTACTTTAATTACTTAGTTGTGTGTAGAATAGCAACCACTGTTTGGGACAACCTTAATGCATGAAAACATTGATTTATTTTTTTTGTGTGCTTTTCTTTCTTGGTATTTCAAACCTTCAGAATTTTTTAATGCTACCTTAAGGCTAATCTGTTTTGCATGTATCTCAGTAAGCTTAGGTTAGATTGGAAATGTTTTCATTCTCATAATTTATTCATCAATATTGTTATCGGGAAACATTGTTTTGGCAGATGAAAATATATAGAAATTTGAACAGGCATTTTTACTATGTATATGAAATCCACTGACAGCATACAGGCTTCCTTACATTGTCCCAGCCTCTTGTCAGTGATGTGAATGTGTGTTTAACTCAGCACATTCTCCTTCTCTTTAACAGGGCGTACGACTGTACTGTCGTCTTCACAGTCTCTTTACCCCAGTAATTAGGTGAGTCCAATTGGGAAATCCTGAGGGAGTCATTTGGAAGAAGTGCATGGAAGAAGTTGTGTTTTAATGTAGGAACCTAACTCATCCTTTCAAGATTAGTCTTTTGAGAGTAATCAAATAAGATGGAAATGCTATCAAGACAAAAAACCTAACTGAACCACTAAATGGCTGCCAACTCTGTTCAATATAACTTTTTTAATGTACTTCTAGGTCCTGATGGATATGCTTATGTGCTTACTGTATATATTAGTGCACTCCTTTACTAACACACCATTATCTCTTTCAAAGAGTCCCTGCTGTAACAACACACCTGCCTTTATACTTCGGTGACAATATCACACAAATAAGATGTGATCAGCCTCCTCCTTTCTGTCTACAAGACTTAATTTGCTATATTATTCCTCCAGAGAAAATTTCTCAATCATTATTAAGTGCTTAATTCATGCTTATGCTATAAACTACAAGTATTTCCTTCTCTCTTCCTATCCATTGTTTGATTTTTAAAAATTGTTTTGTGTTATTTCGAACAGGGATAAAGACTATCACTTGAGAACTTACAAATCTGTGGTTATGGCTAACAAATTCATAGATTGGTTGATTGCCCAGGCAAGTAGACACCTTTGGATTTATGTATGTTTTGTATTTAAATTCTGATTTGAAAGCTGGAGATATATCAAGAACAACATACAGAGAATTTGTGTAGGGGTTATTAGAACAGTGTGTGTAAGTGTAATCCTCTTAAACTAGTAAAGTAATAGAAATCAGCTTTCATCAGCTATACTTTTCATCCCTGTTGTGCTTAACTTCCTTATTTGAAATTTAATTGAAATGTTTTGATGACACTTAGCTTTGTGATTCAGCATATAACACTGTCCTTGGCTTAAAATGAAATGAAATGAGAAACTCTAAATTACTAACTAGATGAGCAAAAGTCAATACCAACTTGCTGCCATCAATTCTGCTTCATTTTAAATAAACAAGAAAAAACAACATGGTATCCTGTTCACTCTGCCAACATGCACTAGTTCCATAAAATAAAAGTTTAAAACTTCCATACTTATAGATTCTTTTATGTTCAATTTTTATGGGGAATGCAGTCTTACTGAAGTCTTTTCTTATTTATTTGTAATATAGTGTTAGGTATTTATTTGTAATAGAGTGTTATGGCATATAAAGGTTCCTTCCAACCCAAACTACTCTGACTCTGATAAACATGTATATACTGCTGTTTTGTATATATATATATTTTTTTTCTAGAAATGCACACATAATGGTAGAGGTGGTGAATGTAACCTACAGCAATTACCATCCCTGTGAGATTATGCCATTGTGCACAGTTTCCATGTTGCTGATGTGTTAAAATATGTTTAAAAATGTACTGTGTTTTAACAGGGGGATTGCCGGACAAGGGAGGAAGCCATGATATTTGGTGTAGCTCTTTGTGATAATGGGTTTATGCACCATGGTAAGTAAACACATTCTGTATAAGCTTACTTGTATGTTTACTTATGCTTACTTTCTGTTTAATGTTATCTGCACAGTTGGAAGGAAATGCAGGGGCTGATAAAGATATTACAGAACAGATGGAACATTCTTCTATTGTATCACTAAAGAGATTGATGCTACAATCTTCAAGGAAAAAATATCTATTGTATACTCTGAAAATCATATCCAATTTTATAGCACATGCTGAGGAGTTGATCCACTGAAGGATTTAGTGGGGGCAGTTTTATTAATCACTTTGCAAGAAATGTCTTAGGAAAGTAATGTATGTTGGCACCAATGAGACAATAAAAAATAATGTAGGAAAGAAATGTGAGATTTTGGGGGTAATTAATGAAGTATGGAAGAGCACGACTTCAAAAAAGTGAACTGGTGAAAATGGGAGAAAATAGATCGGAGAAAAATGAGAAAATCATAAGGACAGCAAAGAACAAAGAAGGGAGAGGAGACCAGAGTCTGCAGCATCAAAATTAAGGTGAACAAGAATCCATCAGAGGGAAGATTTCAGTGAAAGGATTGCAGTAGTAAGTCGTTTACTGAAATGAAAAGAGGAAGAATTTTTTTTTTTTTTTTTTATCAGCTTGTTTAGACAAGGGGTTGAGAACATACTCTCCATTATTGTTCATTCTTTTTCCTTTGACTTTTGAACACACAAACTGCATCCTTTGGCTGTTCTGCTTGCTTCCACATCCCAGCAAACCTGTTTCTAATTCTAAACCATCTGGAGAGTGCCAGAACTTGGTGGTGAGCATCTTCAGCAGCTACCCAGAAGTTTTAAAAATCATATTTTAAAATCCCTTTTAAGAAGAAACCTTATTCTTGGTATTTTCACTGAAACTATTTCAGGCTAATATATCTTTCTCACCTTGGTGGAATCCAGATGTTGGAGTTGAAAAAATGAGCTATCCCTCTATAATGAATCCAAATAACAATTGTTGTATGCTGAAAGATTTCCCTAGATTAAAACACACAAAAGTAGTTTGCTAGCATTCAGTATGTGTATGCATGTTCAGTATCTTATGGTTCATGAAAGACATGATATTCAAATGTGGATTTCTGTTATACAGTGTTAGAGAAAAGTGAATTTAAAGATGAACCACTGCTGTTCCGTTTTTATGCGGATGAAGAAATGGAAGGATCAAATATGAAGCATAGACTCATGAAGCATGATCTGAAAGTAGTGGAAAATGTCATAGCCAAGTCATTACTGGTGAGTGAAACACCATCATTGCATGCCTTGATGAGTAAAACAATTGGTCATAGTGACAGTATATTAGGACAGTTTATTGTTATTTAATGAAGGCATACTGCAGTTCTTATGAATGCCCTTCTGAACAATATTTTAAAACATTTATTTTACAGATTAAATCTAATGAAGGAACATATGGGTTTGGTTTAGAAGATAAAAATAAGGTGCCAATCATTAAAGTGGTGGAGAAAGGATCAAATGCTGAGGTATCTAATATTATAAATTATCTTCCCTGTTTTATTTACTTGATCAGATGTATGTTTTGTACATAATTTAGGAAAGTCTATAGTAGAAGGTGACAGTGAACACTTACCAAGAAAGCTGTGCCTATGTAGCTTTTTCTCTTTTTTGTTGTTTTTGTTTTGTTTTCTTTTTAATTTTTTGTTTTGTGTTAAATATTGTTTTGACCATTGTCTTACACTTATTTTCTGCTCAGCTAAATTGTCATATGGAGTGATGACATAAATGTAATTTTATTTTTATGCATTTTATAATATTCCAGCGATGACATTCATCATAATTGAAATAAACATTATTGATAGAATATGAAATTTGTATAGAGCTAGTCTGTGAGTTGCATTTGGTATATTTCACAGTAAGGATGTATCAAGCTTTAGATAAAATCTGGAATTTGAGAATCTCAATGAATAAATTACCTGTTTGGTAGCATTGCTTTAGATTCTCTTTTGGTTAATTAATATTCTACTGAGCAGCATGCAAAGATAAACTACGATGCTCTTTCATGAGAGAAAAAACTTTGACTTAGATTTCAAGGCTTTCTAAACCTCATGGTGGAGTACAAATTTAAATTATAAATAGACACAGCAAATCAATAATATAATTCAGCCACAGAGCTAAATAGGGTGGTTTTTAGCAGTCAGGTTCTGCCATATTCTCAGATGACACTAAAGCTTTGCCCATACCCTGAGCCACTCCTTGTACTCCTGCAGTTCAGCTGTTATGATGCTTTTCTTGTTAGTCCAAAGTCTAAAAATTCTTTTGTTTTGGAACTTACCAAATATTCACTTAAATATGAATTGGGTCTTTGTTTATGAAAAGAAGCTTTAGTTCCTTTGGAAAATAGTGGATGAAAAATTAAGTACTGTCAGAAAATAAATGGCTCAATCAAAGCTGTTGCATTAATTACTAAAAAAATTAACTGATACTGTAATACTGTCACAAAATCTTCATTAAGACTAGGTCTTGTATTTAGCTCTCTTTGGAATGAGTATTTACCCTTCACATGAATTTAACCAGTTTTAGAAGCGTTTTGTGGTGTAAGTCCCTTATGCATGGTATGTGAAGGAGTCATAGAGAATGTAAAGAAAATGTGAATGTCATTTTTTCTATTGGGGTTGCATGACAGCAGAAGAAAACAAAATGTTAGTGATTATAAAATGCAAACATATACACAACTGTTGTTATTTTCTAGATGGCAGGCTTGGAAGTTGGGAAGAAAATCTTTGCCATTAACGGTGACCTGGTTTTTTTGCGACCCTTCAGTGAAGTGGATTGCTTCCTGAGAGCCTGTTTAAACAGCAGAAAGCCCCTGCGGGTTCTTGTGAGCACTAAACCTCGGGAGTAAGTTATCATTCCTTTGGAAAATTTTACAAACAACAATTGAAGTGAGTTTTAAGACCAGTTTAACTGGGTTTTTAAATTCTGTATCTGATCTGACTTTGCACAGTCAAGCAATTTGATTTGCCTTGATTTTGTTTTATCCTATCCTATTGTGAGTCAGCAAAAGAATCACATGAGTACTTTAGATCTTCAGCTCTGCTGCTTTGAATGCATGCAGGTACTGCAAGTTTAAATGCAGGTTTTTTTATTATGTGGACAGTTTTGGCTGCTTATCTCTCATTGTATGTATTAAACAAATTCCTGTGTCTGGGGATTAGTTGCTGGTTTGGCATTGTCAGACTCTGTGGTCTCATGGATCCCTTCAGCTTGTGTGTTGGTTGTGTAAACAGCAGGAGGAAATAAACCACTCCTCATCTTTATGTAGCTGATGATGTTATGTATTCCATTTCTGTACACAGTTTTGACCATTCCTACCTAAACACAAGTTTTGTTATGTAAAAGAAATACAAAGCGAGGCCTAATAGGTGGGTTCAGTAAATATGTAAATGACCATATTAGTAAAGTTAATGCAGTTTTTACTAGGTTATATGTAAGAAATAAGGAGACCAAGAAAAACTCATCAGGAGTAATTTTTTATTCAAAATTTCCAGAAAAAGAGGTGCCATCTACTATTACCAAACAGTATATGGAATACCTCACTCAGAAATGGCTCTGGTTAAGTGGTAAAAGATCTATTTCTCCTCTTAATAAGCAAATGTGTCTTGAGAAGTAAAATGGCACCCAGAACAGGACAAAGAGCAAAGAAATAAATAAGGCATAATGATGCATATCTGGACTCATACTCCAACACCTGCTCCCACCCCCAAACAAACAAAAATGATTTAAAAATCCCCCAGACCACAGGATTGTAGAAATCATAAAAGGCATATCTTGCTCTTTCTTTAATGCAAATCTTGGTTTAATTTCTGACTGTGGGTGAATTTCAAGGTTGAGAGGGATGGTCTAGTGAATGCAGAGTTCACAGGAGTCAAATTTGTTTCTCCGTGTTCCCTGCTTTTTCTCAGCAGCTGCTGCTAGCACACACAGAATAGTTCTCTCCTGAGTTCTTAGCCAAAATTGCCAGTGATGGTCTTTCATAGTTCATTAGCATCTTCTCAAAACAGTTTCAGCATGCAACCATATAGGTGGTATCAGTTGTTAATATATGAGTACATTAACTGATGTTATACTTACAAAATATTTCAAGTGAAAATTTATAATTATATATTAATATATATTTTAAAAAATACAGACTTCAATGAGGTTTGGATCTCACCTCTGACGATAATCGTCTCCAAATGCCTAACATAATGTATACTAGAAAAGAAAAAAAAAATACAAGAAATGATGCAATTCTATTATTCAAGGCTGCCTGTAAATCAAGTTTGCTACATTCCAAATGTATTTTAAAATCACTTTTCTGCATCAATTTGAATTTGTTTTCTTTTGCAATGTGAAATGGAGCTTGGGGCAAAGATCTCTGAAATAATAGCAGAGCTGGCTCTGGATGGAAAGGCTGCAAAGTTAAATCAGTGCACTGTTATGCATGACCTAACTAGCTCTGATAAGGATTAATGCAGCTGTGTTGCTTTTTGTATGTTAGTACAAAGTATGCTAGCTTACTTTGGGTGAGATCAGGGCTTAATTTTAAGGAATAGATGTGAATTTTGATTCTCAGAATTGTGTTTTTGTTGGTTAGGTTTGTTGGAGGTTTATTCCTCTTGTTCTTAGACCAAGCAGGAGTGCAGTACAATGTGCTTACAAGTCATACAAACAGCAAAGGATGATTCTTCCTTTACAAAACTCAGTACTTTCTGTAGCTGCTCAGAAAAACTGCAACAAAATGTTATTTCATGAAAACTCAGCAAGGAGAGGTGCAGGTTGCTGGGCATGCCCGATGCCTCTTTGCAAGGCTGGGATGACAAAGAGTTATTTTGCAGAAAATCTGCTGTGATTGAGGAGCTGTGTTACAGGTGGAACTACAGGAAGAAGTCAATTGACTATGCAGTGTTTGAGTGAACAAACAAAAGAGAGATCAATTATTTTCAGCAACACTATAGTCTTAGACTCCCAGGAGTCCATTGAACCTCCACTGTGGTGAAGAAGCAGATGGACTCAGAACCCTGCAGGGTAATTAGTCAAAGGACTGTTAGCCAAGGGTCTGTTAAAGCTGAAGGCTGGAGGCACAACACAGCATGTACCAGCAAGGTTCCTCTTTCTCTGAATTTGACAAGTAGGACTGGCACCTTTCACAAGAGGTATGGGGCTCTGGATCCAGAAGGCCAAACACTGATGAGGTGAGGGAAGATCTGTCTGGCATGGTGGGGCCTCCTGAAACAACCACCACCTTCACCCTGTGTCAAGACCTTCTCTGTAAACAGGAAAAGAAGGGGAATTGTGACAGGAGACTCCCTTCTAAGGGGAATGGAGGGTCTGATATGCAGACCCGACCCAACTCACAGGGAAGTCTGCTGTCTACCAGGGGCTTGGATGAGGGACATTACTGGAAAATTCTCCAGTCTAGTAAGGCCCTCTGATTACTCTCTGCTATTCATTGTTCAAATTGGCAGTGATGAAATAAAACAGGGAAGTCTGAGGGCAATCGAAAAAAGACTTTAGTGTACTGGAATGATTGATAGAGGGATCAGAAGCACAGTAGTTGATTTCATTGATTCTTCCAGTAACAAGGAATAATATCTATAGGATTAGGCAGATACATCAGGTCAATGCATGGCTCCAAGGTTGGTGTCAGCAGAAAAAAATTGGGGTTTGTTAACCATGGGATGATCTACTCAACACCTTGCCTACTGACATCTGATGGTATTCATAATTTCAGAGTGAAAATGTCTTTGCAGTTGTTAGGGAGTGCTGGTCACTTTTTAAACATCACCTCCTAAGGTTACAGGAGCAGGTAATTCCCAAACTGAGAAGTCAACCAGGTGAGGCAGAAGGCTGGCTTGGTTGAACAGGAATATTCTCTGGAAATAAAGCTAAAAAGGAGGTTGTATGCCCAATGGAAGCAAGGTCAGCCTAATAGAAGAAAAATCAAGTGACATGGGAAGAATACAGAAATGCTGCTCACTACTGCTGGGAGAAAATTCCTGTGGCCAAAGGTCAACTGGAGTTGAAGCTGGCTGGAAATGTGGAGGACAATAAAAAGAGTTTTTTCAAGTATATTAATGGCAGTAGGTAATGTAAAAATAACACTGACCTGTTACAGGATGAGGATGGTCACCTCATGTATGGGGACAGGGGCAATGCAGAGGTGTTTAATTTATTCTTCACCTTCATCTTTGACATGAGTGGTGAACCCAAGGGGTCTTAGAACCCTGAGCTGGAAGACCATGACTGCAAGAATGATCAACTCCCAGCCAACCCTGAAACTGCTTGAGATCTGATGCCTCAGCTGGATCACTACAAATCTATGGTGCCTGAGGTGGTTCATCCAAGAATCCTCTAGGAACTGGCTGATGTCATTGTAAAGCCTCTCTTGATGATTTTGAGTTGTCTTGGGAATCTGAAGGGGTCCCAGCTGACTGGAAGCTGGCAAACATCCCAATTTTCAAGAAGGGTAAGAAAGAAGACCTGAGAAACTACAGGCCTGTCAGTCCCACTTCTGTGCCTGGTAAAGTTATGGAGAAGGTTCTTCTGGGAGCTATTGAAATACACCTGAAAGACAACCCAGTCATTGGTCACAGCCAGCATGGCTTCATGAGAACAAAGTCCTGCTTATCAAACAAAATTGCATTTTATGCCTGGGTAATGCATTGCAGTCTGCCACTTCCTCAGGAGCAGAAAAGGAGGGGCAGACACTGATCTCTTTGTGGTGACCGGTGACAGAGTGCGAGGGAAAGGCCTATAATTCTGTCAGGGGAGATTTAAGTTGGATATTACAGAAATGTTCTTCACCCAGGGGGTGGTTAGGTACTGGAAGAAGCTCCCCAGAGAAGTGGTCACAGCAGTAGCCTGAGAGAGTTCAAGAAATGTTTGGACAGTGTGCTTGGGCACATGGTGTGACTCTTGGGGTGTCTGTGAAGGCCAGAAATTGGACTTTGATGATCCTTGTGGGCCCCTTCCAAGTCAGCACATTCTGTGATTCTTTTACATTGTAATATGGATCTGGCCTCTGCAGTCTTCTGCAGCTTGTCTGATCAGACCTGCTGTAATCTCTGATCCCCAGGCTCTGTCCTCTTGGCTGAGACACACTGCCTGCCTTCCCAGCACTTTCAGTGCTGCTGTACTATTGCAACTTACCCAAATATCAGTCCTCCTGGGAGGAATTTTAAAGCTATGGTGGTGTTTTGATTTTAATCAGCATATTAAGTTTCCCCTGTGAAACAGATTGCTTGTGCTCTCTCAGCTTGCTCGTGCTCTCTCAGCTTGCTCTTATTTCTGATCTTGGTGGTGCACAGTATCTGGAATGCTGCAAAATGTGAGAATTGATTTGAATAAAATTGTGGAGTTTTACACCCTTGTAACCTATATGCTGCTGGATAACAAAATGATACCTTTTGCTACATTCATGTTAAATCTTTGCTTTTGGATCAGGACAGTGAAGATTCCTGACTCTGCAGATGGACTTGGATTCCAAATCCGGGGTTTTGGCCCATCTGTTGTCCATGCTGTTGGGAGAGGTAAGCCATAAGAGCTATTAATGGTACTGGTAAATATACACTTAATATCTAAATGACTTGGTTGAGATAAGTCAAAATTAGCTCCAGTAATCCATTTTAGATTTTTATTTTTCCAGGAGTAATGAACAATATTAAATAAACTCAAACAGAATTGTTTTGTACACTTATACCCTGTAAGCTTTGGATACATCTTCAAACTCTTTTTTTCAAATGTAGGAAATAGTTAGGAAGGTTAGGAAAGCTAAATAGGAAAGTTAAGTTAAAACTGAGCATTCTTCACAGATTAGCTGAAGAATGCAATATCACTTTCTCCAAAGTGCAATCCACTTTGGCTGTTGGGAACCTGTGTGTTAATTTGTTAGGTGGCTGTGTGTTTCTGCATTGTTCTGAAAATGTCTTACAAAAAAATGTGCTTTTTACAAACCTTTTCAAGAGTGTTAGTGGCTTTTTATTAGTAATCACAGATGTTTCATGTAAATACTATTTTGGGATGTGATTTTCAGATGCTTGCTATCTTAACTTGATGTTTTTAAGCAGTGCACTTGTGCTAAAAGAAGATGAAGCATTATTTCTTGCTGTCTTGTGTTGTTTATGGTAGAGCAAATGAACTGTATTTTCGGTTATTGTTGTGTCTCTTTCCCCCCTCCTGCCTTTGCAACTGAGGAATTAAAAGTGAACTGATCTGCAAAACATCCAGATTTGAACAGAGTTCGATTACTTTTTTTCTAGGCTGTGGTGCCAGAAATTAAATTTTCAAAAGAAAGACTAATAAACTACAGACTTAGTAGCTGATGTGATAATTATTTCTGCACCTGGATCTCAATTCAACTGCCTATCATTATTCATTAAGCACATGCTTTATTCCGATTAGCCTCAACAATATGCAAGTTCTTGCTTGTGTGATTTGCTAAACCTGGAAGATTTTAACCATGTGCTGAATTGGGACCTTGGAGTTTTCTGAAGAGAGATTTGGGATGTTTTTTTTTTTGATCTTTTTAATAAGATCATTTATATGTTTATTTTAACGTCTTTTTTGAGGGGGAGGGGAGATTGTGATAACTGGTAATAGTTTAATTTCCGATGACTTTTTTTATATTAGATTTTAAATGCAATTTTAATCTAATAGTGATAATTCCTAAAACGAGGGAAGCTAATGTATATTCTGTAAGTTATTTCCTTGTCAAATATGCTCAGCTGACAAGCCATGAAGTCATGACAAGCTTTCTATTTGTCAGCAGTGCAAATTCAGTCTAGCCTTTTCTTTCATGGCTTCTGCACCCCAGTCTGGCAGTCTCTAGGCAATAGATTTTTACTTCCTTGGCATCTCTGTGGCAGTATCAAGAGACATTAGGAGGCAAATGTTCAGGTAGCTGGAACTAAGGTCGTACTCCAGCAGACTGTTTTTCAGGAGTGAGTTTGAATTGCCCTGAATAGACCTGGAGACAGCTGCTATTTTTGTAGTGCCTATTCAGTCACTAGATTTTCCCAACATGATTATTCCATTATGAAAATAAGTCACTGGACCAAATATTTTATGTTGCTTAAAGAGAATGTTTTGTTTTGGTGTCATGTCATCCCACCCCTGTCCCACCCTCTGTTAATTTAATTTGAGATATTCTACTTAATTACCATTGAGATGTTGATTTGAAGCTGTAACTCCCTCTGCTATAATTTTGTTCATAGGGAAGATGAAAATACGAACAATATCTTTGGAAATGTCTTTGGAATTTAGGTATTTCAAGTAATGATTAACATGATACTTTAGTATGCTCCTGTATTTCTTTATGTATTGCCTGAAACCTGTTTTGTGTGCAAAAGTGAAACACCTGAATTAAATCAGAAGTTCATAAGCTTGGGCCATATAAAAGTAGGCTAAGTTGTAATTAGTGACTTGCAAGCTAGAGGCATTTTATCCTTTTAAAGTCCTTTTCTTAGTGGTGAATTTTCTGCATTTACATATTGCTAGTCAATGTTGTTTTATAAAGCAGCGTTTAGAAAATAATCTGGTCTCTTTTATGGAAACATCTGCTGGCAAACTCCATTTTCTTGTCATCCAGCTGCTGTACAGAAGTGCTCTGTGGTCAGGGGAAGTATGTAAGGATCAGTCAGATCAGGTTCTGATTTTAAAAAAAGAGTTTTTTTGGACTGTAATCTTGAAAGAAGATGTTTAGAAAAAGAAGTCTGCTAACTATGTGCGTTTTTATTTATAGGAACAGTGGCAGCTGCGGCGGGTCTCCACCCTGGCCAGTGCATAATCAAAGTGAATGGAATTAATGTCAGCAAAGAGACTCATGCAAGTGTTATTGCTCATGTCACAGCCTGCAGGAAGTACAGGAGGCCAATGCAGGTATGTCTCATTTGGTGCCCTTGCACGTTTTCTTCTAGGTTTTTCTTTTTGGTTGAAGTAAACAGTGCAGTCTTTATGTTTGTGCACATATCTGTTGAGATATGTTTGAGTGGGGTGAGAGGAAAGAGGTGGTGAATAAAACCTGAAGGGAAGCCAGCTGAAATATAGAAGCTGAAGATTGCTCAATGGTGATGTTCAAGATCTGCTTAGTTTCTACACTAATATCATAGATAATTTTTATATGGTGTTTTTAAAGGACAATTTCAAGCATCTCTGCAGTCCTTTGCAGAAAGAATCCTGAGGTATATTCTCATCTTGATGGAGAGGGAATCACACAGCTCGCTGCCTGCTCAGCAGCAGGAGAATGAAATTCATAAAACTGATCTTCTGGAGTTTTGTTACACTTCAGTACACAGAGAGCAGAGTGCATATATTCCACCCATAAAATTCAGAGTTCCCATTGCATTCCAGACTTGAAAATAAGCATATAATCAAAGACTCAAAATTTCCTTTTTTTAAATGCATGCAAATTTTGTTATCTTTGTTGTGTTAGCTGAGGAGAAAATCTCACGTTTCCAAGACAGAAATTTATGAATAAAAACAAACCAAACTGGATTCTATAATGTAATTTTCCAATTCTCTGTAAATTTTTCATAAACTATGAAGCAATACTATTAATTAACTTCACAAACTCTTCAAGTATGTATTTACTGAGAAGAAAAATCCAATTAAAATCAATAGTTGAATCCTTCTCCCAACACTTACCGCATAGCTATAAATATTACATAGTTAGAACTGGATCATATAAATACAGTCTTTATGAAAATGTTCTTGGGATGTTTGTGTTTAAATGATAATACAGAATTGGAATTGTTACATGGCATATCAAGATCAAGCTCACCTATACTTTAAAGGAAGATTTTCTAGTAAAAAGAAAACGTCCTGTTCACTAATAGCAAAACTGGCTGGAATAAAAGATAAATTAAATTCATTATAGCAGTTTTGTTCTTGATGTATAACTCTAGACTTCCTATGGTAACTAGTGGCATCCAAAGATGGTTGATTAATGTTGGCTGGTGTGAATGCTTTGACATTAAAAAATTACTTTGGGTTTTTTAATTGCTTGTATAATTTGAAGTTTTTTCTTATACATAGTTTTTATTTCAGTTTTAAAAAGCAGATGATCATAATTCAGCAAATGACAGATAACTGAATTTCCTCAGACAGACAAGAAAAACTTCATTTAGGATGCAATGTTGTCAAAAACTATGGGAGAATTGTCTAGACTAAAGTAAATGGTAGTATTCTTACTGGTGCAAGGACAGCTAAAATTTAATTTCCTATTCAGAACTTTGGAGTTTTTTTTATTATTATTCTTTGGAAAATGACTGGATTTTTCCTATCTTGTAAGTATAGTGCATACAGCCTATCATTTAATTACCAGGAATGTTGCAGTCTCTCCTGTGGTTCCCAATTGCATAATTGGAACGGAATCTTTTTCTGTTTCTTATATCTTCGACTTCTCAGGGTAAAAAGTCTTCCTAATTGCCTGGAGCATGAAGCTTTATTTCAGATTCTTTCAGTCAGTAATTGTATAATTTCTGTCGGACAGTGTTTATATTCTGTCTTGTCTGAATAAAGAAAATTGAGACCAGATTTTACTTCTTGGCATTACAATTTCTTTGCAGTGACACTAATCATGATGTGCCAGATTTATGTTAGTTTGTTCCCCTGTAATGATTTTGAGGAACATTGCTCCAAGTCGTATTGCATTAGATTGGTTGCTAACTTTTGGAAAAGGGACTTCCAGTTTAAGTAGTTAGTACTTCCTATTAGAGATTGGCATGGCTGTCTCAATGCTGCCAAGCAAGTCTTTAAAGAATCCATAACTAAGCATCAAACTTTATGGTGAATCTGCAGAGAAATGTGGGTTTCAGAAGCTTTCCTGTTGATTCAGATTCTGTACAGGTGTCTTCCAACAGTCAACAGAGAGCTCTGAAAGTTAAGTTTCTTTCTTATTAAAATATTTCATGCCATTGAGTGAAAAGCAAGGCATAGATGAATCTAGGAAACCTAGAGAAACTGTACATAGTGGATAAAGACAGAAGCTATATGTTGTATTGTAGCAAAGGATAACGAGATGTATTTGGCACTTTGTGTGAAGATTTTAACATTCAGCCTAAATGTCAGCAATTTCTTCCATGATCTTTGAATTCTTCCATTAACTTTCTGAATTCAGATTTGTCATAATCATGACATCATGCCATTTATTCTGCTGTAGCTGCTGGAGAAGGAGTGATTAACTGACTGTCAGGCTTGTTTTGAAGTGTAAGGGAGAAAGAGTAATCTGGGGATGCCATGATAGGACCTTCCACAAGGGAATGATGGACGTGTGGCTGAGTTACAGACTGGATAGAACAAGATGTGAGGCATACACATGGCTTCTCCCAAAGCTGTGTGACCCATGTAAGCCACCATTCCTGTGCTCATGTGTCACTCAACCACAGAAGATGGTGGACATTTGGAGCCTGTGGTTCTTTTCAAGGAGTGCAGGAGGGTGCTGACCTGTGGGGGAAAAAAAACCAACTCACTAGTAAAGTATTTGCAGTAAAGGCAAATACAAGTAATGAAGGCTATAGAATAGGTTCTTTGTGCCAGTGACACATGGGTGATGGATTAACTGGACATTCTCTGACTTTGGTTGATATTCCATGATATTTGGCACTAGATTTGTGGATGCACAGCAGATTTAGCAAAGCAAAAATGGGTTATTTTTTTTCCCTACATGATTTATTGGGGAAAAACGTTTTTCAATCTGCAATTTGATTTGAAATGTCTTAAATTGTTTTTGGCAGAGACATGAAAATGATGGATGCCATGCTGTCACAGATTTTGTACTGTCTCATGACAATATATGCTGAAATAAAAAAAAACTTGCCAAATTTCTTTGGGTGGTTTTATACAATGCTAAAATTCTCTGGATTGTTTTGTTTTGTTTTGTTTTTTTAACTTAGACCTTTAAAATAGTGAAATAGCTGCCATCAGTTGCACTTGAAAAGCGTTTTTTAGCTGTCTGTTTTTTGTTGTCTTCTAGCAAGATTCTATACAGTGGATTTACAACAGCATTGAAAGTGCACAGGAAGATCTTCAGAAAACAAACACCAAACCCTCTGGAGATGATGGAGGTGATGCCTTTGACTGTAAAGTGGAAGGTATGTGAGGCTTGTTTGCTTTTGTTGTTGCTGAGAATGCTATTATAATACAAGGAAAATGTAGGCAGTGGGTTTCTTTGCAGAGAGGAAATTTTGAGCGGATCATAAGATTTGTTTTACATAAAGATTTGCTTTCTTCTGTATTCAAAACATATATATTTAACATGCTAGTCTTTGAAAACTACTGTTTCCCATTTAGAGAAAATACTTCTGTGAACACTTTGGGGAAAATCTGTTTATTTTAATTTGTTACAAACATAAACCCAGGCATTATCTGATTTATTTTCACCACTAGAAATCACTTATGGCAAACTAGATATATTAGTCATTACTGCATGGGTAATAAAAAAAAAACAACAACTACTGTCCTTCGGATTATTTTCAGGCAATTAATGTTTAGATAAAACTGCATTCATCTGCAATTTGTAATTAAAGAGACAGTTAACACGTGAACTGTATTTATGTTCTCTTCATAAATGCAGTTATTGTGGTTTCATTTCTGAATGTTGACAGTTTTCATAGTGATTTTCTTCTACTTTATTTAGAAATTCTCAGTTTTCCCTTTTTTGGGTCTTTCTTAATGTCTCTGGATTATAAATTAAATGGAATCAGCCACGTTCAGTAACTGTTTGTAAAGAAAGAGTACTGCCTGTTTTGCAGTCCAGTATTTTAACATCTATAAATCTACTGGTGCTCTGATTTTTATATTGTTCAGCTAGGTTTTTTAATGACTGTTTTTAAATAGAAGGATCAGAACATACCTCTTTCTAGAATGTTTGCCTATGTCCTTTATAGTTCATTTAATGGCCAGGACTTGTCAACTGGTTTGTGTTACTTTATTTATTCTAGAGGTAATTGACAAATTTAACACTATGGCAATAATTGATGGGAAGAAAGATCATGTGAGTCTGACTGTTGACAATGTTCATCTGGAGTATGGAGTGGTTTATGAGTATGACAGCACAGCTGGAATAAAGTGCCATGTCTTGGAAAAAATGATTGAACCAAAGGGATTTTTCAGTTTGACTGCAAAGGTATGAAGCATTTTTTGTATGTTAATGCTTATTGTGTTTAATACCAACGGAGAAACTTGTGTCCTTTTTTACTCTTATGATTATATATCTTTCATTGATACCTTATAATTGGTCACCTTTATCTCTTTGATTGTTTTGGAGGACGATTAGTGCTTAGGAGGAAAAATGAGTTATGTTTTCCTTATAAATTGAGCCTTTAAATCTAACAAAAAGTTAAAAGACTTTCAAAGTCTTCCATTCCTCCTGCCCCTCTTCCTTATTTCTTAATTATCAAATAAAACTTGAAAGAAAGTCAAAGATACACTGAAATATCTATAAAGGCTTTAAATTACCCTCATCTCTTCAACATGCCTTTTATTTAGTTTTCTTTTACCATTATAGCAAGGCTTCAGTCTTTGCTGGGCAGTACAGTTTATTCTGTGTCCTGTTTCCTGGCCTTTTATGCAGAATATACAAGAGGACAGAACTCAGTTTTCTTTTATGCTTTTTCAATGTGTTAGTATTCTGCCAAACCAAAGGTTTTCTAGAAGTAATGAATGAATTAATTCAGCAGCTTTGCATAATATGTGCTGATCAAGTAAATACAGCAGATAATGTATTTCAGAGGAGCCATAGTTGTTACATTAGTAGGAAATTAGTAGTAAATCCATTATCACACAATGTCATGAGAAGCCAAGCAAAAATACTTATGGGTATAACTCAGCAGGGAATAGATTTAAGCAAAACTCTTTGCCTCCCAAGCTTCATTCATTGCTGCTGTGCACCATTTGCTGTAATGTTATCAGGCTTTTCAGCTTTAGTTATAAGAGATTATTAGTAAGGGGTAATTTTAGTCAACTTCATTTCATAACATACTTCTCTTGTTTTTATTATCTTAGATTCTTGAAGCACTGGCAAAAAGCGATGAACATTTTGTGCAGAATTGCAACAGCCTCAACTCCTTAAATGACGTGATCCCCACTGAACTTCAAAGTAAATTCAGTGTCATTTGCAGTGAGAAAATTGAGCATATCTACAGAAGAATCTCTAGTTATAAAAAGGTATGACCTGCATGTACTGAGCTTGATTATATTTGTCTTTTAAGGGGAAAACAGGGCAGTGACAAAAATGTGGCTTAAAGTTTAGCTATTTTGAAGCATGAATGCCTTAATTGAATAATTACATCAATTTTTTTCAAGCCATTCTCTTTTTTATCCCTCTTTTAGATATTGGGTAGTTTGTATTCTTTCTTGTTTGCTGTGTTCAGTTGTGGACACAATCAACTGCATATTTCTGCAAAAGGGCCATTATTCTTGTAACTGCCTTAAATCAATACTCTAGTGAATTTGCAGATGTTAGCCAAAAGTGTAGCAATAACAGAACTGGTTTTTTTTTTCCTTTCTAGTGCAACTTGAATACCAAATTTTAACCCTTGAATTCAACTTTTAGACCCTAACATAATTGTGAATAGTAATTTGTGTTATTTATTTATTATTTATTATTTAAATTATTAGCTTTACTTGGTTTAATAAAACATAATAGCATGGAAAAATGGAGAAGCTACTGATTTTCACATGTTTAAGATCTAAATTAATGATATGTGAATGAATAAATAGCCCAGACTATGATCTCTACTCAGTGCATTTCTTTATAGTTGTTTAACCAAGCAAGGTGTAAATGAATCAACTGTTTGCCATTTTGCTAATGCAAACTCATTTTCTCATCCAGATTCCTAGTTCCTCTCCCATGCCACCTAATTGTGGGGAGGTGAATTACTTTGAAGTAGGCTCAAAATGGCTCAAAAAAAGTGGATCTGACCTGTCTTACCTCATTTGGGGGTCTGAGTTGTGACATTTACAAACTGGTCTGTTCAGAGAGTTTATAAGTAAAAAATTGGGGGAAAAAAAAAAGCAAAGGAAAAGAAAAGTGATTACAGAAGCTTCACATGTGCAGAAGCTGCATTTGAAAGAGTAGATAATGATTTTTAAGTTTTTAAAAGGTAAGTAGGGAGAGCTGTTAGGAATACCAGTAGCTTCTGTAGTCATTAGGATGAAGACATAAAGCATCTTGTCAGATTTTTCCAGGTGCTCTCTAAAAAAAGATGGAATAAACTGAGTTGTATCAATGGATACATCAAAAGAATCCTGACATTGTTTTAGCAAACATCTGATCTCTCCATTGTTTGCCTGAATTATAAACCTCCATGTTTTCAATTTGGTTAAAATTCAAAATATCATTTTTAAAAACAAAATTAATTAGTTTTCATATTAATAGTCACAGTTCAAGTAACAAGCAGGTGATTTATATGTTTTCTGTAGCTGAAAAATTTGACTATGATAGACAGCCTCTACAGAGGAGGCCAAGTCAGTAAATCAAATTTTGTTGTGTTTGCTGGATGTAAAACAAACAGCCTCAGGGAAGTTTTCATAGTTCTTACACTGTCTAGAAGCAGATATTCCTGATACAGACTACACTTTAAATTTCATCTGCTCAAAAATCAGTAGTTTCACAGTTATAGCTTTTAATGACAATTAGTAATGCAGTGGATTTCAGGAATAGATGTGTCATTTTCTTGGCAAGGTAAAGGTAACCATAGTTACAGGAGACTTTCGGAGCGCCTGAGCCCAGCTTGGCTCCTGGTTTTACTGTGAAAGTTTCAATTCTATAAATACAAGTCTTGTAGATTTCTGCAGTTCCTACTATTATTATTATCAGAACATTTTGCTCCTAATAGACCTTGATTCCAGTGCCATGAATCCCAGATGTTTCTCAACACATATATGAAAAGAATTTTGGTCCTGACTTCTGACCTGATTAAATCATAGCCAGAATTTGGTCTCTCTGGAGCAGGATGTGTGGGAGACTGAGATGTGAAATATGTACTACTTGCAGAAACATTTTTATCATTGAATGTCCTTAGTACCCTTCTTAACAATTTGTACATTCTTCAGCCTTTGAACAACTCCATAATTGGATTTATTGTAACCCTCCAGATCTTGTTGTGATCTAAAGATTTAAATATAATTATCCCAACAAGTGTTCATCAGACTTAAGTAATATGACATCAAAATAAACAGAAATTTAAGTCCCAGTACAGAAACATCTTACTTTGCAAAAGGGATGTGTCTTAATTCAATTGAAGTGTTAGTAAATAGTTGACTGATTCAAATTTTTACTGACATTTATTAGTGAAGAAGCTTTGCACGTTTACTTTGAAACGTGCAAAGAGCCAAACTCTTATGTATGAGCTGTGGTTCATAGCTGAAGTAGGTCTGTGTAATATTTTGACTGGAGAGATATTGTGATTAAAACACTGATTAGATTTTGCCAGAAAAAACCTCTTCCCTAACAACAAACTGCCCTGGACACATATTGACAAAAATCCTACTTGCAACTGACAAATCTCTTTTCCAGTTGAAGAGATTGGTCGCATGACTTGGTTCTGAAGTAGATGTTGCTGAGTGTCCAGTTCAGTCTTCAGCATTTTGGGTTGACATCTTCTCATCGTAAAAATCAAGTAGCTCTGAGCCTGTTCAAGACTCCACACAAAATTTAGAATGCTAGAGTCAAGGAGATATGGCTAAGCACTGTGCTAGAATTAGACACTAGAAAACATCCCTCATTGCTGAGCTGATACATAGTGGGGAGAAGAGGTGCTGGGCTAGGAAAGTCTGTAAAATTAGGAGTTTTCAGTTTTTATGTACTAGTGCTCATCAGCTTCCTAATATCACTCAGACATTGTCCAGCTAACCCTGCTTAAGCAGGACCACCTAGAGATGGTTGCCCAGGACCATCTTTGAGGAGGGAGATCTGACCTCTCTTCCCTGAACCTCTCTGAGCAACTTGTGCCAGTACTTGATCACCCTCACAGTGCAAAAGTGTTTCCTGATATTCAGAGGAAACTCCTTTGTTTAAGTTTGGGCTCATTGCCTCTGGTCCTGGCACTGGACAGCACTGGAAAGAGCCAGACTTTGTCCTCTTTGCACCATTCCTTCAGGTATTCATATACATTGATGTGTTTCTCCCTGAGCTTTCTCTTCTCCAGGCTGAAAAGTCCCAGCTCTCAGCCTTTCCTCACAGGAGAGATGCTCCAGTCCCTGAATCATTTTTCTCCAATATGCCCATGTCTATTTCTGTGAAGCCCAGATTTGGACCCAGGACTCGAGGGGAGGCCTCACCAGTGCTGAGAAGAACAGGATCACCTCCCTCCAATCCCTGGCAATGCTTCTCCTAATGCGGGAGGATGAGATATTATTAAATTGGACCTCCTCCTTCCTGAATATGAAATACAGAATTCATACCTTCTGATTTTGTCTTCATTATAACTTCAGACAAAAGTTTCATGGCTTTTTGAAAAATACTGTCTTGAAAACATCGGCAGGTGTTTATAAATGTCATGAGCAGTACAGCAGTTCCAGATTTGCTCCCCAGAAAGACACTTAATTTTTTACTATATTCCATGGGAAATAAATTCTATTTCTCTTTTACAAAGCTATTTATTTCTTAAAATATCATTTTCTTCAGAAAAACAAGCCCTTTAAAATTTAAAATGAAAAATATTTTTCTTTCCCTTTTAGAGAAAGATGGCAATTACAAAGTCGAGACACCTTAAGTCAAGGATGACTTAAATATTTTAAGCTTTTATTTTCTAGTTAGGTACACAAGAAGAGCCAATAATCTAAATTTTATTTTCTTTCTTACTTCTAGTTTTCAAGAGTATTAAAAAACAGAGCTTGGCCTACCTTCAAACAAGCTAAGTCAAAGATTTCACCACTTCACAGCAGTGATTTCTGCCCGACCAATTGCCATATCAATGTGATGGAAGTGTCTTACCCTAAGACCTCAACTTCCCTTGGTAGTGCCTTTGGTGTACAGTTAGACAGCAGAAAACATTCTTCCCATGAAAAGGAAAATAAAAACACCGATCAAGGTAAGTCAATTGAGCTTGAAAGAGCTGTTTCCAGTGCTTCTGATACAGTATTAAAAGGTAATCAGTTTAGGTTTATAGTCCAAATATTAAAATTAAGGACAAGCCTTTCTGAAATTACCCTGCTTTTGAGTCTTAGTTTTATTTTAAAGCATAAGAGGTAGTCATAATTTCACAATAACTTTTTGCTAAATAGCTTGACTTTGAAATGCAAATAAAATGCAAAATTAAATAAGTACATGGATTTTTAAACAGAAAAATATTTCAGTGTGTGTTAGTTTTACTAACTTTAAAACGTACTTTGAAAAAAAGATGATGATGATGAAATCCCTTTGGATTATTCTCAGGTAAACTGAATCCCATGATTTATGTCCAACATACCATTACTACTATGGCTGCCCCTTCAGGACAATCTCTTGGGCAGCAAGAGGGCCACGGTCTGAGGTACCTCTTGAAAGAAGAAGACTTAGAAACACAAGATGTCTATCAAAAATTGCTGTTCAAATTACAAGCTGCACTGAAAGAGGTGGAAACATGTGTCTGCCAAATAGATGAGTAAGTAAATGTTACCATCTGGACTTGCCTTTAATTTTTCTGTTGAAGATAATGATAAAATTTGGGCTATGTTTTTGTGTAGTATAGGAATCAATGCTGACTTCAGATAGAATTGAAATAAAGAATTTAAGTGCAGGTAATGCTGTATTTTGGTCTTTTTGCAGTGCGCCTTACTATTTTCCCCACAGTTTGTAGTTTTTTCCCAGTTTTTAGTTTTTCTTTAGAATGTGGCAAAGTTAATTTGAAGTGGGGAAAATATGAGGCACACAATGTCACCTACAATTTCACTAAGAATGGAAACAAAGGTCAGAGGTATAAAAACAGGTTTTATTGAACTCTTCAGGTATTGCTGAGTAGTCCCACAGATGAATTTTTGAGGAAGGCATTACTCATCTATAGGGAGAGCATTAATTTAGACATTTTTCAAAACCGAGTTAACCTTAAGGAAGAACTGTGGATTTAGGGAGAGCCACCTTTGAGTGATTAGGAGAATCACTGACTCTTGAATGTGGGAGACTGAGTCTCATCACAGGTAGTCCTAATTCAGGACAAGGATTTATAACTTGCTTTTTCATTTGCTAAGGAAGTGGGTTGACTTCTGGGCTATTTACTGTCTTGGGATAAGGATGAAGAAGGGTAAGATGTATTTAAGTTTTGAAAGATCCCATATGCAATGCAAATGTCAGAAATTAATTTTGAAAATGAAAACAGCAAAATTTTTTGAATTTAAAAGGCAATCTGTCACGATCTCCAGTTTAGAGAAGTGGTGTATCATTGTTTCTCCTGTTATCTTGAACATTGTAGACTGATTTCTCCTTTCATGTGTACTTAAGAATTCGATTTCTTATTTTTACTGTTCTCATAGTAATTGTAATAGTTATGTAGTAATAAGGAGTTGCAATGTATCACATACTGCAACTTGGAATGAAGGCAAGAATTGACTCAGTATTTTTAAGAAAATGTTGTTTTCTGTGCCTTTACATAGTTCTGATAATTATTGTGCTGAAGATTGAATCAATTAATTTAATCCATTATAATTTCAGTGCTTGGGTATACTTAGAAACTACTGTCTTTAAAGCCTGTGTTGTCTTTCTTCCTTGTGGAAGTCAGAAAATTATATATGGAATTTTAGTCAATATTTCAGGAAGTTCCAGTTGCCAGTATGCCACACCTTTCCTTTCCACTCCCTTGAGCTTGTGATGCAAAATCACAGGAAATTCTGAGCCTTTCTTTTGTATGAATATATATATAAATATACACACTCACAGAAAAACTGTGTGTACAGGAATATATGTATGTCTATACATATATTCATTTTAAGAGCCATGCAGTTTTGACAGTAAACACAAGGGTTCACTTTTTTAATTCCTAAATTTCCTGTACACTGACCTTGTAGCTGATCTTGTATAAGGTGCACAGAGGCATTTAGCAAATTTTACCTTTGGCTAATTGGAAGACTGAGGCTTTTCATGCTTTTCCTCATGGACATTGAGTGGACTGCCAGTGAGTAATTACTGTAAAGGAAAGCAGCTCTATAGAGGAAACAGGATAGCCAAGAGACCTTCTTAAAAGTGCTGAACAGGGAAGAGTGAGCAGTTCAGAAGTACCTGGTATATTAGAAAATAGTTACAGATACTAATTAACTCTTGAGATTTAGGACTTAAGAAACAAAAGATAGAGTGACACAATAGATAATTTGACAATTGTGCTTGAATTAGAAATTTTTGTACTTCAACAGCTGGGAGGAAATGCTTGAACATACTATTTTTTTGTTTTTATAAAGACAGTAGAATTTATGTTTTCTGCTGTGGCATAGTAGCAGTAAAATTTATGTCATTCTTTACTGAATTGCTTATTATTCTAAACAATATTTTAATAATGTTTAATATTTTAATATTCTCAGGACAGACAATATGAGCATATTATCTGTCACAATTTTTAATTTATGTTGATATTGTGTGACAGTAAAATTCAACAACTGAATACTGTTTGGTACCCTTTATACCTACTGCTAAAAAACTTGCTCATTAATATTGCTAGAGGTTTCTGGGTTGAGGTCAGTATTGGTCTATGTTTCAGCTCACAAAATCTTGGGGCAGTGTCATCTGCTCAGCCTCTTCTGTCTGTTAGTGAATTGAAAAATGAGTGTTTCATCTGAAGAGCAGGTCTGTGAGAGCCTATGGATTATGGCAAGGGAACATTTAAGAGAAAATTTTGTACTTCTAGCATTGTCTGCATAAGAGTCTATGTGACGGTTTGCTGATGAGGTTTGGTTGGATAAGGGATGTAATTCTGACAGAGAGAGAGAAAAATACACACAGAATATGTATCCCCTTTCCACAGCCTCTCAAGGCTCCACTGTGCTCACACTCAAATAGTTTAATAGTATCCCAATGGTTCTTTAGTGATGCTGCAGATACCCCATGCTGCTAGGTGTTACACAGAAATAAGTAGTTTTTAAAATTGTTTTCAATATGGTCCTACTGTGTTCTTGGTTCTCATGCACTCAGTGCTCTCCCATTATCCCAGCTGTTTTTTGAAAAGATATCTTTCGTATACAAGAGGCTTGAACATTTCTCAAGCCTCTGTGGAGTGAGGAAGAGACAGAGAAGGTCAGAGGTTGAAGGAGGTTTTTTGTTACTGCCATTTTTAGTTCTTTGACTAACCATAGCAGGTTTTCTTTGTTGTAGTTGTGTTGACTTGAGTTGCCCATAGGAATAATTCCACAGGTGAGGATTTCTTTTTTTTTTTAAGATTTAAATTTCTCTGTTTCATTGAAATATACTTCAGAGAGACTCTCCAGCTGTTAGTCACTATTCACACATGTGTTTCCCCTTTGAGAGCTAGATGTCTAAGGTAATTTTGTTTGGGATAGATAACACATTTCTAGAGAAAATGTGTTGTGCATGTGTTGTGTTTAAGAAGAAAAACAAAAGTAAATTTAAGCATGATTACTGGGGAGGGGATGTATCCATGCTTTTATTTTAAACTCCCTGGACTGAGCTTTTAAGAGCACATCAGTGACCTCAGTACCTACTTGCTCCAGAACTTGGTAATCCAAGGTTCTATCTTTCATTCACAGTAGTTCAGCAGAAAAATTTTCCTTAGAAAAAGAGCCTGCCTGCTGAGAGAAATGGAAAAGCCCCCTTAGGAAAAGATCCAGCTACCTTAATCAGTCTTTTACTGAGGTCTTGGCAGCAGTGACTAAACAGTCACATAAAAGAAGGGGATAAAGAATAAAAGAAGTCTGTCTGTGTCTTGACAAATAATTACTCAGGGGAAGATACTTTCAGGAGCTGAAATTGCAGTTCATTATGCTTGTTTCTTACTCTTGATTATTTTCTTGCAACAACAAACTCCCCAAGAAGTTACTAGAATGAACTTTTATTTTTAAGTGGATGGGAGTGGGAACACAAGAACAAGCAAAAGTATAGATTCATCTTTGTCCTCATCTCATCTTTCAGAAGGCAGAACTATATGGTCTTTTTGGAATGGATCTTTTGGTTTAAGAGCAATATTAGAATGATCTGCCATGAATTTGCCTAATCATTTTTTGAACCCCTTACATATTTCTTACTAAGAAAATAAGATTTATAGATATGAAAAAAAGGTTTCTTTGGGTTTCTGCTTCAATAACACATTATTATAGGACAAGCTCAAAACCACACAATCTCTAGCATGAGATCAACAGTTGAACACTGATGGAAAATATGGGCCCCATCTCTCTTCCTGTATTCATGGAATTATGCTTGCCAGTTACTGGAAAGAACTGAGTTGTGATTTCCTACTAATACAAAGTGTTATGGCATCATGTAGCCCAAAAGACATCTGTCTAGTGGAGGGGTGAGTTTAAATTCTAGTGAAATTATACCTTTAGTATCATTTTTCTGTATTCCAGTTGCAGTTCAGATCAGTACCTTTAACTATAGGTGGGATAAAATCTATCTGTCTATTCCCATCAGTAGCAAGAATTTTGTGTAAGAAGATTTAACATATGTTTGAATCCTGCCATGTTCTTGGTAGGACGTTTGCCAGTTGACCATTCTTACAGCTCCTTCAATAAAAAACCCTGCTACTATTTCTAAGTAATTCAAGGGGGAAAAAAAGCTTAGTTCAGTCTCCTCTGATTTCAGGTAGTTAGCAAGAAATTTTTGCAAGAAAAATGCTGCTTTAGAAGTCCAAATATTAATTTGAAAATGTGATTTTAATGGAGTGTTTGGGAAATAGGAATTAAAGGACAATTGCCCATTATTGCTGTTCTGATCTTGAAAGTAAATTAGAGCAGCTCAGTATGAATTAATCATCCAAGAACATTGCCAGTATTTCTGCATGTTCTAAAAGTAGCAATCTGCACTGTTCTGTCTTCTTGGCTGGATGTCACTTTTGTGCTCGTCACAGACGCTTGTATGTTAATCATCAGTTTTACTAGTGACAATGGCTTAGACACTTTGAATGTCAGTAAGCACACAGAGATGTTAATAAAGATCTTTAAAATGCCCTAGTAGAATAATTTGTGATGCACACTGGCGTGTCTTGTACAGTAGTAATTGGGAAAATACATACTTTTCACAGACATACAGTTTCTTCAGTTTGTTTTCTTGATTTGTGCTAAGAAGTGCAGGATTCATATTTAAAAATAGTTATGTTAATATGCAGTTTGACCCCAAGTGTCCAAGAATGTGCTGTATTTCTTCTCCAGCTGGAATCATTACTTTCACACACGATTAAGTATTTGGTAAGGTTAATGTGTTTCACTGTTGGACTTTTTAACAACAGAATTTGTCACTTCCTTCCCTTGTTTCAAATAGATATTTACTGAATTAAGATATTCCCTTCACATATTATAGAATAATAGTTGGAGGATGGTGATGAGAAATGTTATACTGTTGCTAGCTCACATTAATGTGCCTTTTTTTTTGTGTGTGTGTTTCACAGCCTTCTTTCTTCAATAACATATTCTCCCAAATCAGAACGTAAAACGCCTGAACCTTTAATACCAGCAGACAGCGACAATGAAAAGGGTGAAAGGAATGGGAAGAAAGTCTGTTTCAGTGTAACAGGGGATGAACAAGAAGATTCTGGTCATGATACCATCAGTAACAGGGATTCTTACAGGTAACTTTATTAATAATATTTTTATTTTTCAACTGAATCAAGTACGGAAATCTGTAAAGTATCAAGTGGTTATGAAGACCATTGGAACATGATTCTGACACTACTAATGGAGGAGTGACTAGCCTCAAGATGTGTAAAATAAAGTTTTATGAGTACAGATTAGTTATTAGGTCTTAGTTTCCCAAATCTCGATAGGATATCACAACCAGAGATGTAAAACTTTAGATTATCTGTCTTATAAAAAACAGAAATAACTTGTTATTATGTCTCCAACAACAAACCAAATATCTACCATGGAAAGCAGGGTGATACAGCCACCATTCTGCCTGAACTAAAAAAAAATACACTGTTTATCAACATATATTTCTCACCTTTCACTCTAAATACTGTAGCATCAACTCACCTCTAGAATTTGTAATGCATCACGTTTCCTGTGAATGAGAATACAAAGAATTTTGGAGAGGAAGGAGTAATTATAGCAAGTATAGTTCTTATATAGATTATACTATCTTGCTTAGAGAGAATTGGTTAACTGCATGATATTAAAACTAAATTTAAATTTTAGCTGCAAGTAAAATGAATGTTCATTATTTGTTCAGTATCATAGTTCATTATTATGCTCAGAAATTAGAAGCTCAGTAGGTTCATCATTTTTCTGCTGAACCTTGTGTTGCTGAGATCTCTTTCTAAGCTGTATTTGATTTCTGCAGCCTGGTAGATATGAACCCTTCATCAGAATAGAAAGAGAACCATACAGATATAAATGCAGAAATTATTTGCACAGATTAAGTTTGTCTTGTTCTTAACATGGTGAACACACAGGCAAAGTTCTTGGTCCAGCAGAAGAGCATTTAGAGTCTCCTGCATGTTTGTGATGTGCCAAACCGACTGTTGATGAGCTGCTCCTGTGAGGTGTGCTTGCTCCTGTTGGGAGATTTCCCAGCTGGCACAGGATTTGTATGTGGAGAAAGAAGGTGTGACCCAGGACATGGGCATCTCTTTGTTCAAAACATTTTCTTTTTTCTGATTCCTGTCCTTTATAGTTCATTCTGACTCTGTAGGAATAATAAAACCTAGGGTTCCATATACAGAATAATCATAAAATTTGTGCATTAAGGACACGTGTTGGAGTGAGATTGGAATGGTTTTTTCTCTGCTTAAATAATTGTATTAGTCAACACTTAAGACCTCCAGCTCTCATAATGCCACAGTGGTTATTACTGGAACTGTTTGGCTAATTTCAGCCATTATAATGCTCTCATTTTGTGTAGGGTCTCCTTCTAAACCTTACAATACAACACAAAAATCATGCAGAATGACAGAGCAAATGCATCTAATCTGTTTCTCATTTTCCTGTGTTTTATTTTCTCATGCTTTGCACAACCCAGTTTTAATTAACCTTCATCTCCCCTTTGGAGACTTTAATAAGTGAATAGAGTTAGAAAACATTTCTTAATATCCAGCCAGAAATTTTTAATACTCCTTGGGACTGTTCACCAGCTATTAGGAACATGTTGTTACTGATGTCTTTTCATCTACTTAATGGTTATGATTGTAATTACATCATATTGCTTCATTTAAAAGTTTAACTCATTCACTTACCTTGTTGACTACAGGTCCAAAACATGGATGTTAGCCAGGAAATGTAAGTCGCTCTGCCTAAATTAGTGAAAAGTCACTTCTGTATCTACACAAATAAAGAAAACAAATATGGAGCACACATATAACAGCAGTGCTATTTTAAGAATGGATATGTTAATCTTGGTGAATGGGTCCAAATCCTAAGATACATATCCATATCATAAGATACATATCATTATGTATAAACATCCCTTAGGTACACTTTTACATTATCTTACATTCACTTGGGTTTTTAAGACTCCCTCTGCTGGATAATTACTTAAGCATTTCCTGCATTGAAACAAAATTATTTTCATATGCCTAAATAACACTGAAGACTTTGAATTCAAATGTATCTTCACAGGATTTTTAGTACGAATGTCTGTGTTTTACTCTGGTTTTGCTACAGAAGTAGGTACTTCTCTGTGTGTTTTCTGTGCAGAAAAAATTGTTTTTGAGAGAAAAGAGCAGAAAAAAATTACAAATTTAAATCCCCAAATCTCCCTATCCAACCAATGTGGATGAAATTTTGTATGCATAGAAGTTTTGACTGAAGCCAAAGATGCAAATGTCTATACATGTCTAAACAAAAAGGAACAGCTGGAAGAGATGGGATCATGAACTGTTTTGACTGACATGGAAAATAGTTTGTAGTTTGAGTTTTGGTGCTACTCAAATGAATCAAATCTCCTGTAAACCCTCAGTGAGACTCTGTTGTGCAAGTTGTAAAAACTCAGTGTTTGTATTAGCTATGAATCAGGACAAAATGTGAAGTAACTAAAATATCTGAGGTCACAGATTCAAAAACTGCCACTCATGCAAGAACAGTTGGTTGTTTTGCATTCAACTATTATTGAATGTATTATTATTCTGTATTACTATTCTGCAAGTACTTGTTCACAGGTAAGAGGAAGGAAGATAATTGAAGCATCTATTTTGGGAATCCGGTCTTTTGAGTCCTACCAGGACTGCAAATTAAATGAAAGCCTAAGCAAAGGGATATTTATTATGTATAAAGAATTACACAGGCCTTCTCATCATCAAATGTAGCATGGGAAAAGGGAAATAATTTCCATAACTTTTTTTACAGAGCCTATGTTTAAGGACATAGCTTTATTTATTTTTTTTTGTTTTGTGTTTAATTTTCAAGTGACTGCAACAGCAATAGGAACTCCATTGCCTCTTTCACCAGCATTTGTAGCAGTCAGTGCAGTTCTTATTTTCACAGTGATGAAATGGATTCAGGTATGTTTAGAAAAGTTATCTATGAATCTGTCTTTGTTTCTTTTATTCAATTTTATTATTTTAATTTGCCTGGCAGTTTTATTGTTTTTATTTTAAAAATTACATCCTTCTTAGTAATAGATGTGCATAATTTTGCTTCTGCCTAGTTAGTGCTGCACTTAGGAATCCTTCTGTAAAAGAGAGTCAGCATTCCATTATCTCTGTGAATAGACTGTATTAGAGCTCCTGGAATCACTGCTTTTCATGTCTTTCATGTCTTGACATTGCATTGTGTTGCACAGAGTTAGGAGCATTTTAGGTGAGTGTGGAGTGCTGTCCTAGCCAGTGTCAGCACCTAGACAGCAGGAAATGGCTGTGTGCTCTTGTAGGAAGGAATGTGAGATCACATGGAAGCACGTTCTTGTTTATGCCATGACAAATTGGATTTAAGTAATTGCAGCTGCTAATAGGAATGGGAATTTAACTGCATGGAGAAGGAGGTCATATACTCAGGGACTAATAATAAAAAAAAATATTTGCTCTAAGCTGGGAATTTATCATTTGGGAATGATTTAG
The DNA here is from genome assembly GCF_001522545.3 of Parus major. Taxonomy (NCBI): domain Eukaryota; kingdom Metazoa; phylum Chordata; class Aves; order Passeriformes; family Paridae; genus Parus; species Parus major. The sequence goes on from NC_031769.1 coordinate 117,537,092, forward strand.
GGAAAGAAAAAACTGAGCATATTAGTTGAATGTGGCCCACCAGCGAGGCCTGGCCATAGTGAAGGCAAACTTTTGTTGCTCATTGTACCAGGAGAGATATTTTCAGTTGGAACAGGAAAGTATTAAGACATTATGTAAGGTATCTGAGATACCTTGTGAATACCTTGACAGAATTTCATTTCCAGAAATGATACATACTTACACAGCTAAGCTAATACAGAGTAAAGGATGAAGCACATAATGAATTGTTAATAAAAAAGGAGACCCAGGGTCTGTATCTTCAGCTTTAGATAAAAATGAGCTGATACACTGTTGTGCAGCATCAAGCTGAAGTACCAGCTGAGGTGCCTAAAAGGACATGTCTTTGCTAGCCAAGCACAGATACAGTGCTTTAGATGGCAAATATTGCTGCTCAGTGAAACTCACACTCTCTGCTGACTTAATTTTCAGCTGGTTCCAAAGTTAACCTGGCTAACTCTAGATCAGAGCTCTTGGGCACCATGCTGTGTTGCCATTAAAATCCTGTGAAGAGGTATAATGGTTGTAAGGACGTCTAAATGAGCTAAAAAAAAATCAAGGAAAGAAAAGTGCTGTTAAAGTGTTTCACTGACATAAGAAAAATGAGTCTAGATTAACCTTGAATATAAAAATTTGGATCATACATTATCAAGTGGCTACTTCTTGTCTGTCACCAACATCAAGGAGGAAAGCCAGTTTTAAGCTCAATTTTTAAACATTTTTTTGAAAGAGTTTGATGTGTATCACCTGTTGTCTGAAACAGCAAGTGACAAGGCAGTGACCTAAGAGTCCTCCTCCTTTGCACTTTATTCACTTTTCATGTTGTATGTGCTGCTAAAACTTCATATCAAATACAGGATTTGGGTGTTGTATTTTTGCTGGATTACTAAAATCTCAGAACCATTTTGTTAGTAAGAACATTAGGACTGTGAATTATCTGTAGAGTCTTTATAAAAACTTTGCACTGAATGGGTTTCAGTGACTTTGTGGTCTGCTGCATTGGGTTCACACTTGGCCATTTAGCCTGGAGTTTAGTATGTTCTCCAGAAGAGAAGAATTGTATGTTCTGGTCACAGAATGGTTGAGGTTTCAAGGGAGCTTTTGGGATGATCTTGTCTAGTCCTCCCCTCAAGTAGGCTCATCTAAAGCATCTTCCAGAACCATGATCAGTTGGGTTTTGAATATGAATTTCTTTAAGAGATATTTCTGTATTATTGAGTAAGTAATAAATGCAAATTGTGTAGGGAAAACAGTTACTATAGTCCTGACAGTGTAAACATCAGTCTGTGTGCAAAGCAGATTATCTAAGTTGCAAAGGTTTTGGAAAACATGCTGAAGCTTCTAAACAGTTTCTCATTTTAAAATATTTTTTAGGTGATGAGCTTCCCATAAGTGTTCGAATCTCCCATGATAAACAGGACAAGCTCCATAGCTGCTTGGAGCATCTTTTTGGTCAAGTATGAGATTATTTTTCTTGGCTTTGACACTGATGTCTGTGCTTGAGCTAAGATGTCTTTAGAAAATACCTCTTTTTAATTTTGCTTCCCACTGTTTACTGGGCTGGTATGTATTTACTCATTTTCCCTCAGTTTTCTGTAAATAGTCCAAAACTGCAAATTAAACAGCTCCTTAAATTTAGTCTAACATTTTCTAGTTTGTTACTTTAACTAGAGCCATTAGGTAAGAAAGAATCCAAAGTTGCTCATCAGTAGTCCACATTTCTTACAGAAAATATTTGTAATTGTTGCTGTAAAAAACATCTTTCTCACAGAACCTTGATCCCAACAGGTCGATTCAATTGTCAATCTTTTGAAAGGACCAGCTGTGATGAGGGCCTTTGAGCAGACAAAATACTTTACACCAGGTCGAGGCCTCCAAGGTAACATTTAATTCCAGCTATTGAGAATCAAAAGGCAGCTTGAAGGGAAATGGCTGCTCCCTCCTTGAGCTGCTGTTAAAGAACTGATTTTGCTTAATCTTGGTATATTCTGCAATAACTGATTGTTGAAGTTCATGTTAAATAGATCCTAATTCTTAGCTGCAAACTGGCTCCTTAAATTTTATTGCATAATGTAGGAAAAAATTCCAAAATCAACTAAATTTTAGATTCTGAACTGATGTATTCATGAGATTTTTGAAGCAAGAAGTTTTTTATATTGCAGGTGTTTTAATACATTTTTGTCACAACTACTGAAAGTCATTCCTGATCTTTTTTATTATCAACGCCAGATTTTTTTAATTTTATTTTTGTGGTTATATTACGTTTGAAGTGGATTTATAAATAAGTTGTGATTTATAGTCACAGCAATATTTATGCCAAATACATACTTATAAATAAGTATAACTGATTGCTTAAAAACACCCTGTATGTAAATTCCACTACCACTTGTATGGTTGCTTAAGTTGAAGGGTAAAAATAAGCATCTGGTGGAAGTCATAAGTGATGAAAAACAGAAAGGACTTCTTTCAGTAGACTGAGTTTTAAAAAAAAAAAGAAAGAAGTTCAATGTGAAACTGATAGTTTTATTAATATCAATATTAAGATGTATTGACCCTACATGTCTTTTAGCAAAGAATATTGGTTTTAGGTCATCAGAGTGTGTTTTTTACCCTGTTTACAAGGTTTTACAAAGCCTGAATTGCTACCTGCTAAATGAATTTGCTCAAAAAGAGTACATAACTTCCTTTTTACTTTTTTCTTTTTTTATGGTTTTATATTTTTTTTTGTTTTGTTTTGAGTTTTCTGTTTAGTTTTTTTTTTCAGTAAGTTATTTTGGTATAAATTTAATTTTCTTATTGAAACCATTTTGACTTTAAAAGTTCCAGGGTCCTACTTACCACGCACCTTCTGTGTTATGCACCTGCTTCAGAAAGAATCATTTTTGGGGATGCTGCTCACTCTCTCCTTAGACTTAAGCAGGGAGCTTAGATGACTGTTAGACCTGTCACCATAGCTTCAACTAGAGTTGAATAAGTTGCCAACTCCTTGAACAATGCAAACATTTAAGAAAAAACAATGTCTTACTGTGACTTGCTCAGGAGGCTTAAGCAGAAAAATACTATTTTTGTCCTTGCTTAGAGTTTCAGCAAGAAATGGAACCAAAGCTCAACTGTCCAAAGAGGCTACGACTCCACATCAAGCAAGACCCTTGGAACCTCCCCAGCAGTGTCCGGAGTCTTGCCCAGAATATCAGAAAATTTGTAGAAGGTTAGTGTAAAAACAACACCATCATAAATAAGCACTTCATTAATAATACAGAGAGAAGAGAAGGGAAGGGAAGGGGAGAGATACACAGCTGCTTCCTGCTGCTTCCAGGCAAGGTTTGTGGAACACAGTGTAGTCTATAGATAAGTTGTACTCTCAATAACAGGGTTAGTGGAGTTTATCTCAGCTGTCTTATACTTACCCTGTTAGCTTTAGATGCTGAAGAGAAAATAGTCTTTTGAAGAGGAAAATAGTCTTCCGACAAGTGAAAACAAAGGAACCATATGTTGAATGTGGTAGGTTTTTCAGTTGCTACTGAAGTCCAGTGGACTTAACTGATTTGTCACAAAACTTCATGGGACTGATAAACCAAAATGAGGTTTTTATTGAAATTTAGCTATTTTTCCCCCTGTTTAACTGGAAAGATGAAGACCCCACAGATTTTGTCCTGTACCTTGGACTTTGTGCTTTGCTGGAGTTGTTCTCTCTCTTTCTGTTACAAAGCCATGGTTTTAATTTAATCCATCCTAACTGATGCTATCACTCCACTGCTCCTCTGCCTCCCTTCCAGTGCTGTATAGAAGTTACCAAGTACTTTGTTCCGCTTCACAACCAAGAGACAGTGTGAGATGAGGTTTTAGACTTTCTCCCCTGTCTTTATACGAAAGTAGGTGGCCTTTTCCCTCCAGAATATCTTGCCTGTAATTCCTGCTTTATATCCTGTGCTGCTTGATAAATAAACAGAAATAAAGAGTAAGATTATTTTTATAAAAATGCCTATGCTAGGATTCTCTGTGGGAACAAAAGCTTAGGACTAGCTTTAAATTATTTTTGTGTGTGTGTTTAGCTTCTTCTGCTTGTGGGCTAGTTGCTATAGTGTCCCTTAAAGAATCAGTTAAATATCAGACCAATGGGAAAGAACTTTGTGATAAGTTTTATGATTATAAAATTTCAAAAACCAGTCAGCCAAGTCAAACAAACTCTTCCCTCTCTGACTTGGCATTTCTGATTTGAGATACATCATATTTTCAGAGCCTGGGTTAGGAAATTATAAAAACAGCCACAGAAATGTCTCCTTTTTGGAGTTAATCACAGTGGGCTGGCTCTCCAATACTAAGAATACTCCTTTTAGTTTAATGGTGGCTGTCACTGAGTGAAAAATTAATAAATTGTTTTGAATCACTTTTTTTTCTACAGGTCCTTCTTCAGCTTAAATTTTCTGTAGAAATATTCCTGTAGAAAAGCTAAGTAAGATTTTTGATCAGAAGAAGAGGTGTTCTAGAGCAAGCCAGATTTCTAGCCAGCTAGTCATTTAATTACAGGAGGAAGTGCAGTTGTTTTTCTAGCAGCATAATTTTAAGTTTAAACAGGAAATATGATGCAACTGAGAAAGTTTGTATCTATTTTAAGTTAGGAGTGAGGTGTGACAGAGCCTTTCAGTTATTGAAGGCATAAAAAAATGTGTGTCAATTTAAATTATAAACCATGCAAAGCAAAATCTATCATTTTGAAATATTTTCAGGTGTGAAAAATAAAATAAAAATAAAATCTTGCCTTTCCTGGCAAGGATCAGAATAGCAGATTAATGTGGGGTTTTTAAAATAAAGTACAAAAGAATATTTAAAAATAAAAGAAGCTGAAGGCATCTTGCATTGCAAATCAGAATTTAAGAGAAACTGCTAGGGAATTATTCTTTTCCATAAACATGTATCAAGAGGGAGTGAGAACTTCCATATCATTTGGTATTTGTTGAAAAGCAAATGATTGACATCCAAGGTTCACTTATAACCCCAGGTAAGTAGAAAATAATCTAAAAACGCTCTTTTGCCTGTGGGTATATTTTGAAGCACAGAAGACTTATAGAAGTGATAAAAGAGAGTTGCAGTGTCCTGTGATTTCCCCATAAGCAGGAAATCATTATTTATAGATACTTCAAATTGTTTTGAATTCAGAGATCCAACTAATCTTATCTAAAACAAGATGCAAGTATCTGAGTTATTCAGATAAAAGCCCTATTTCTCTACACTCTATTTTCAGTTATTAAGTTACATTTAGACTCCAAGACGCCAGGTTATTAATCTCTGTTTTCTTTTTCAAAAGACAAGAGGCTAAGACAAAGGCCCAGAACCAGAAATTTTTAGGAATAACTAATAATTTTTAATGTTTGGGTGTTTGTATTTGTGGCAGTAAAGGTGTAGGGGAAAACATTACCAAATGATCTTATTGTCCATATAGCCAATTTCAGCCCTGCTTGTGCACTGAACAGGGCTTTGAATAGGACTGCAGAGAAACTTGGGTGTGTGAAAGAAGGTTTGGAAAGAAGTGAAAGTGTGTGTGTGTTCCTCCAAGTAGTACCTGTAGGACAAGTGATGTGCTCAAAGTTGGGCACTCTCTAAGGTTAATCTTCCTGCTTCTTAGAGCACTGGTAAACACATTTAAATTTGTGCTCTGGTCATAAATTACACTTCCTTCAGCCTGCCTGCAGCCTTTGAAAAGCAGCTCCCTCCAAAGAAAACATAAAAGGTGTGGGGGGGAAGTATAAAGAGAGATAAACCCACATTTTTGCGTGTGTAAATGAAGATTTTTTTATTTTTTTTTTTACTTTTTAACTTCATAGATTGTTAAGTCAAAAGACATTTTTTTGAAGCAAAATAAAATTCTGAAGGCTGGAAGTAAAGTGCAAATGCTGCTGTATTTTTCCTAAATGCTTTGGTTTGCATTAAAATGGGGATAATTTGAGATTTTTGGGTATGAACAAAGAGTACATGAGAAGGAGAAGAAAGAATTAGGGTAATGTGGGAATCAATGAAAACTGGAATCTGAAAACTCGGTTTCCCAGAGTTTTGGGGCTGGAATTCTTCATGTATGGACTTGCTCTGGAGAGCTGCTACACATGTGCTCTGAGATAGCAGCTGCCTTTTCGTTGCCATATGTACAACAATGTGAAGTTGAGACTCATTACTGGTTTTTTAGGTATGAATCAGCATTGCCTAGAAAGAAGTTGGAGTTAAGCTGGTATGAAATGAGAAACTGTGAATGTAATATTATGTTGATGAAAATACTTGTAACCATTACCTCAAAATATTTTCTTCTTTTTCTTTAAGAGGTGAAGGCACGAATACTCTTGGCACTTCTTGAATATACAGGTAATTTTGCTTGTTTTGGGAGGGAGAGAAGTGAATATGGGTGGTTTGAGATAATTTTTGCTTTTGAATAGAAACTCTGTGTTTACATTAAGGGGAAAAATCTCAGATATGATAAAACCCGGTAATCAGCAACTTCATCCCACTGTTTAGAGTAAGGAATCCTGAAGAACACAGTTTCAGATATTTTTAACAAACACTGCACATTCCTTTTTTTTTATTTTAATGCAAAATACCTTATCTGGTCATTTACTCTAGATCTTGGCAGATAAAGTAAGTACTAAACACTCAGCTTTTCCACAGTGTCTCAGCCATCCTTCTTCTCTGGGCGTTTTCTTATTTACTGTTTTTCTTTTCATTCCCATCTGTTTCCAGATTGATATTGCCATTTTAACCCATGCCTTTCCTTTTATCTCTTTTTAGAGAATATTTAAGTTCCTCCTTTCTGGAAGGAGTCCAATTATTCTCTGTATTAATTCTACTATCATGCCATACAGCATACAGCTTAAAATACACAAAACAGGGACATGTGCCTACAAAATTACTGTCACTGAATCAGTATTTAAAAAGTAATATCTCTGCCACAAGTTCTCCCACAGTTTTTAGGTGCCTATGTGTTCAAGTAGGCAGTCGAGTTTAACTGTTAAGCTCATTATTTTGACCATCTTACAGCACTATATGAATGCATGACGTAATTGTTTCTGTTATGACACACAAGAATAATTTTATATAGGGGATTATAATATTTTTTGTCAGATTTCTTCAAAATATTAGAAAAGTTTTTAGTAATTCCTCAAAATAAGAAGTGATTTGATAAAATGTCCTAGACTTGATTTTTTAAAAACAGTTTTCCTTACTTATATTGTTTTATAAGCTGGTAAACTCAAGTTTATTTTTTATAAAAATATTTCTGTAGAAGGACCCCAAAATGCTCTTGTATTCAGTATCTGATGTTCAAATAGTATTAAATGAGATTTAGAAATGTGTTTGAGTCACAGGGGGGCTGCTTCAGAAGCAGGAAGTACAGAGGAAGTCAGCTGCTGTTAGAAGGAAAGAGATAAAATTCAGCAAAGTGAGGAAACAATGTGTGTTGGGCTCAAATCCTGAGTACTCCCATAAATCTGGAAAATTTTTGACCATGGAGAAGCAGGGGGATTTTTAAGGTTGGAGAGTTGGAGTTGTATATAGTTCTTAAAGAAGAAAATCCTCTCTGTTCTAGATTTGCACAACTTGAGAGACACAGAGAACAATCAAAAAAAAAAAAAAAAAAAAA